>NW_007190419.1:78201-239020 GCF_000164805.1 Carlito syrichta
TCTCTACAATAAATCAAAAAATAAGCCGGGCATGGTAGCGCACGCCTGTAGTTCCAGCTACTTGGAAGGCTGAGGAGGAAGGATCACTGGAGCCCAACAGGTCAAGGCTGTGGTGACTGGGAGCGGCCACTGCACTCCAGTCTGGGCGACAGAGCGAGACTCCAATCCAAAAAAAAAAAAAGTATCTGTGCTGTCAAATTTCAAAGAAAAGTACTTGAATTTTCTTTTTGGTAGTCTGGTTCAAACTGACTAAAATAAATAGTGGTCACATCTCAATTCATAAGGAAATTTTTTTATTTCATTTATGACGGACGGCCCTAGAATAATATGATATTTGTAAGGTCTTTTAATTAAACAAAGAATTATAAAAACTCAATTACACACAGAGACATAAATGCAAAGAAGTGATAAGCACCAAATTTTTACTGAAATCAAAATGTTATTCAAAATATCATCGTATTAATTTTTAGGTTCTTACAAATAAATAACAAAAAAAACTCCAAAATGTTGAAGAAAATACTGAAAGCAAAGAGCTGTGTTACATGGCACCACCAGTGATAAACGCATCATATACTTATGCTTAAAACAGCATGGCACTGCTGCACAGTTTGCCAGACAGTCCATATAGCACACTGAAAAAGTGCAGCAATAAGCCAAAGTTCCTATGGAAATTTAATGTACAACAGTGGTGGCCTGTGAAATTAGGGAAAATAAGATGAGCATTTAATAAAAGATGTCAATAGCTACTTGGAACAAAAAATATATGATTACTATCATACTTTATTTCATACTCATATAAATTTCAAATGACTCAGAAGACAAAATGAGCTCTAATATAGAAAATAAAACTATAGAAGTTCTGTAATAAAACATGAGTAATCTTGTTTTTAATATGAGAGTAGAGAAAATCTTAACTCTGATGAAAAATCCCCATTTAAGTATAATGTTAGCTGTAGATTTTATAATAGATGTGCATTGTTAGATGAAGTTTCTTTTTATCCCTGACAGTTTTATTTTTGCATCATAAATGAGTATTGGATTTTGTCAAATGCTTTTTAATTTTTGCACCTATTAGAATGATCACTTTTATCATGATTAGGCTGTTAACATTGTGAATAAATTGATTGATTTTGAAATTTTAAATCAACTCTATGTTTTCAGAATCAGCAAATTTGCTCACAATGAATTACCCCTGAAAAATATGTTTACATTAGATTTGCTCAAAGTTTGGTTAAAATTATTGCATCTACTCTCATGAAAAAATTTTGTCATGTTCCTTTTCTTGATTTAAAAATTTTTTTTTCATTTGAATATCAGAGTTACACTGGCTGCATAGAATGAGTTGAGAAGAATCAATGTCTCTTCAGTTTTCTGAAAGAGTTTGTTTAGAATGGTAATATCACTTCTCTAAATGTTTGGTAGAATTCTCTAGTGAAGTCATCCGATTGTGGAGTTCAGGTTGTATATTTCTTCTTGGGAACATTTTGGTAGTTTGCATTTTTAAAGAAATTCAGATGTTTCATTAAGTTCTCAAATTCACTGGCATAGATGTGTTCCTAATGTCCTGTATTATTTTTTAAAATATCTTTGGATCTGTTAGTGATGCCGCATCTGTCATTTCTGATATTGGTAATTTGACTCTTTTCTTCTTTTGTTCATGGTCAATTAGGCTAGGCTAGATGTAGATCTAAGTTGATACCTTTTTTTTTTTTTTTTGAGTTGGAGTCTCACTCTGTCGCCCAGACTGGAGTGCAGTGGCCGCTCCTGGCCACCGCAGCCTCGACCTGGGCTGGGCTCAGCGACCCTTCCGCCGCAGCCTTCCAAGTAGCTGGAACTACACGTGCGCACTACCATGCCCAGGTAATTTTTTTTTTTTTATTTGTTGTAGAGATGAGTTCTCACCAAGTTGCTCAGGCGGGTCTCGAACCAGGGGCTCAGGCAACCCACTCACCTCAGCCTCCCAAAACGCGGGATTACAGGCTGAGCCACCAGGCCCACGATATCTTTTTTTTATCAATATTTTTTATTTTAAAATTGTGGGGTACCGCTAAGGGTTAGGTATACAAATATACATCGTTCAGGCACTCTTGTTGGTAAGGGGTATCTCCCCATCCTCAGACAGATATTGACTACTGTTAATCCCGCCTCCCCTCCCCTCCCCCCATAGTTTCCCACCACTGTCAATCCATTTCTTATAGTATTATGATAGATGTTCAAGGTTCACTATATGAGTGAGAACATGTGATACTCAGATCTTTGTTTCTGTGAGAGATCATTCAGTATTATAGACTTTAGTTCCATCCAGATTGCTGCGAAATTCATGATTTTGTTGTTTTTTATGGCTGCGTAGTATCCCATTGTGTATATGTACCACATTTTTAAAATCCAGTCCTCTTTTGATGGACAGCATGGTTGGTTCCAGGTTCTTGCTATTGGGAAAAAGTATTGCCAACTCCAGTTCTGACAAAGGCCTAACATCTTGGACCTACAAGGAACTAAAACATGCTGAAAAGAAAAAAACAAACAACACCATTACAAAGTGGGCAAAAGATATGAACAGACACTTCTCAAAGGAAGACATCTGAGTGGCCACAGATACATGGAGAAATGTTCAACCTCACTAATCATCAAGAAAATGCAAATCAAAACCACACTGAGATACCACCTAACTCCAGTCAGAAAGGCAATATTCAATAACTCAAAAAAAAAAGAACAGTTGCTGGAGAGGGTGTGGTGAAAAGGGAACACTTCTACACTGTTGGTGGGAGTGTAAACAAGTGCAACCTCTGTGGAAAGCAGTGTGGCGATTCCTAAAAGTTCTAAATATCGACCTCCCATACGACACTGCAATCCTCCTACTAGGAATATACCCTGAAGAACTCAAATCACTATATCAAAATAATACCTGCACACGAATGTTTATTGCAGTTGTTGATATCTTAAAGGATCACTGACTTTTTCGTTGTCTATGTCCACTTTCATTGATTTCAACTGTGGACTTTGCCATTTCTTTCCTTTTACTTAGAGTTTATTAGCTCATCTTCTACTAGTTTTTGTTTTTTAAATTTAAGATGAAAGTTGAAGTCATAATTTAAATCATTTTTTCAAATTATAGACATTTTATCTATAAATTTCTCTCCAAATGCTGTTTTATCAGCATCCCATGAAGTAGGACATGTGTTTTTAAATTTTCATTTGGCCCCAAATGCTTTATAATTTCCTTTTCAATTTTTTCTTTGACCTATGTGTTATTTAGAAGTGGATTTGTTAAGCTTTGTTGGATTTGTTAAGCTTTGTTACATATATTTTTTGATCTGTACTCATTGAATACTTTTGATTTATTACTTTCTTTCCTTTTGCCAACCCACATTCCTTGGCTTGTGGCCCGCTTTTTGCAACTCCAAAGCCAGTAATGATAGATCAGGACCTTCTCATGCTGCCATCTCTCTGATTCTCTTTCTCTATCCTAAGAAGAAAAATATTCTTCATTGTTAAGGACTGATGAGATTGAATTGGGCTCACCCAACTAATCTAGGATAATCTCCCCATTGCAAGTGTCTTAACTTTAATCAAAGGTACAAAGTTCATTTTGTTATGAAAGCTAACATATTCACAGGTTCCAAAGATTAAGACAAGAACATCTTTGGCAGGACATTGTTTAATTACCAGAGTACTCTTGGGTTTCCAGAATTGTTGGATTTCTAGATTTGCTTCCTCTACTCATGATGTCTGCTGGGCTATGCTAAATTTATCTTTCTTGTTCTGTGGCCTGGAAAGTCTCTCAAGGCAGTAAGCTGGGGAAATTGACCTAGGTCTTATATCATTTATTTCTATATCTCAGAAATTTTTGTTCTTCTTTGTTTGATGCCCTATCTTGAAAAAAAAGTTTTAATTTTTTTCCCATTTATTGATTGTTTCAAATGGGAGAATAACCCTGGTCCTGATTGCTTAATTTTCTTTGAAAGAGAATTATTTATTTGAAAGGGAATTATTTCTTATCATTAATAACTATGACATTTTTCCTCCAAAATTGTTTCTTGCCTTGATATTGACTATGCCTGATATTTTACAACTACAGCAACTTAATATTTATTTATTATTTACTTATTTTAGTTAGGATTTGCAAGTTACGTGTTTGTTACTTTTCTTTACTTCTAAACTTTCTTTGATTTTTTATCTAGGATGTGTTTCTAGTAAACAGCATATAATGATTGGTGATGGTGTCATTGCTGATATTTTCAATCCATGTAAAAATATTAGCCCTTTAATTAGGTCATTTAGCTTATTTATACTTAATATATGTACTAATGTATTTGACTATATGTTTATTATCTTTCTATTTGAGCCATGTGTTTTAAATTATTTTTAAAATTTCCTCTTGACTTCTTTGGAAATAAGCAGATTTCATAATTAATTCAGGTGTCTATATGCTCCCCAAGTAGGTAGAATGACATGTTGTCAGTTGCTGGAAAATTTAATATCATATAAACTAAATTTTCTTTAAATGCAATTAGGAAACTGATGTACATTTTATTTTATTTTATTTTATTTTTGAGTTGGAGTCTCACTCTGTCACCCAGACTGGAGTGCAGTGGCCGCTCCCGGCCACCGCAGCCTTGCCTGCTGGGCTCCGGCGATCCTTCCGCCTTAGCCTTCAGAGTAGCTGGAACCACAGGCGCGCACTACCATGTCCGGCTGATTTTTGATTTATTGTAGAGATGAGGTCTCGCTGCCCAGGCGGGTCTCGAACCTGCGGGCTCAGGCAATCCACTCACCTCAGCCTCCCAAAGGCGTGGGTTTACAGGCTGAGCCACCGAGCCTGGCTGAAACTAATGTACTTTTAAAGAAATGACGAGTTTATGTTTTATTTTGAACACAATTTAAGTGCGCAAAGGTACAAAAATAATTAACATGCAACTTTGTATTTCTCAGAATTGACAGTGGTTAATATTTACTTGTACAGGATTAAATATTTTTTCATTTATAAAAAAGAAAATTTAAGTAGGATAGAAATTTGAATTGTCCTCTTTCTTAAATATTATGTCCCCCCGCATTATCTCTGAGGTCTTATATGCCCTGTTAATTTACACGCATTTCATTTTATATTAATTATATAATATTCTACCCATAATTCTGTAACTTGAGTTTTTTCACTTAATTTTATGTTTTCTCTATCTGCCTTTGTTAAGACATATCTATATTTAGCTAGTGAACACTGTTTTCTTGCTATTCAAAATAAATTTTCTGTTCTTGTTAAATGTTATACTTTATTAATCTCTTCATAATTGAAAGAAATTTATACTGTTACCAAATTTTTGCTGTTGCGAGTATGTGACCTAAGGCTCCTCAGAACTGCCCTGTATGTACATTTGCAAAAGGGTCATTACCATGTACCCCTAGAAGTGAAATTGCTTGCTCCTATTATGCTCATATATTTAATTTTACTACATAATGAAATTTTAATTTTGCTAACCACATGAGTGTGAAATAATTCAATGTTTTGTTTTCTTTAATATTTTTTCTAATAACTATCATAAGTACATCTTAATTGCATGCTGGTTATTTGCATTTCTTCTTTGTGAAATGTCTGTTTACATATTTTTTCCTTTTTTTCTACTAGTTAATTTGATTTTTGCTCACTGATTTGTAGCAATGATTTAATTCTAGCTAATAATTTTTATCTGCTATATGTGCTACAAATATCTTCTTGTTTTTAATTTGTACACTTTATTAATTGATGTGTTTCTTCTGTTAATATTTTTTCTAGTCTTATCCATGTCATGTATACATCATCGGTTCCTAAGTTTATTACTCTATAGCTTTTCTTTCATTGTTTGAATATTTAAATTTTTTGTTTGTTACTTTGTTGATGGAAAGATGAATCACTTCATATTGTGGCCATGTTAAATGAAGATGTTGCTAACATAATTGTACATGCCTTTTGTTTAACATATATGTACTCATTTTTCTTAGACATATATCTAAGAGTCAAACTGACGGCTGATAGGGAAGTCCTGTTTATCAATATTAGAAATTGCAAAAGAATTATCAGAACTAGCGCTGTCATTTACCCATTGTCCAACTATGTATGAAATTTCCATTAAATCTCTTCTTTGCCAGTACTTGGCATTTTCTTTCTTTGTAATTTAAATTCTGATGGGTGCGTAGTCATATTTTACTCTGGTTTCAATGACAGAAGGAATATTGTCATATATATATAACTATTTGATATCCAATTTTTAAAAATGATTATTTTTAATCCAATTTTGCTGTTGTATTTAACTATTTCCTATTCATTTGTATGAGTGCTTTAAATAGTCTAAACAGAAATCCTTTGCTGCATTACATGAAGGGGGAACCAAAAATACCCAGAATTATCTTTTGGAGGCCAGGATCTTTGTAGTACACTTGGAATTTGTTCTTCAGTATCTAATGGTCAACCAAAGTTTTTGTCTGGAAGTTTAGAGGTTACATTATGATTTGTGGAAGAAACATCCTGAGTTGTGGCAAACAAGTGACTGGTTCTCCCACCATGGCAAGAAACCTGCTCACACAATGCTGAGTGTTCTGCAGTTTTTGACCCAAAACAGCATAAACCCCATGCCCCCCTCCCCTCACCTTCCTATCACTCGATCAAATTTTTGTTTGTTTGTTTCCTTGGATGAAAAAAATCCTCAAATGAAAACATTTTGCAGATGTGAAGGAGATGAAACATAAAACAGTAGAAGCACTCAAAAGCATCAAAATTGACAAGTTCAAAAACTGTTTTGAGCAATTAAAAAAACATCTTAAGAGATGCATTGCATCAAATGGAAAGCACTTTAAAGGTAACTGAAGTTTAAACATGTAAGAATAAGTATACCATTTTTAATAAATAAATTATATTTTGTGGGGAGTCTCCCTTGTATACACAGTGCATATCATTAGCAATCTATTGTTTGCCTTTTAAACTTTCTTAATATTGGTTACAGATGAGCAGAAAAATATTGATTTGGTAAAAAAAAATTGCTTATATTTTCTGCTATGCTTATTGAATGTTGAGCCTTTTTCATAAAATCTTTGCTCATCTCAAAGATATAAAAATACCCTGTTTCCCTCATAAATCTTTGTAGTTTCAGCCTTCACATTGAAATCTGGGACCCATCTTGAATTAATATTTGTGGGTAATAAATGTAAGCTTCAAACATGTTTCCACACACATATGCAGGGTTTTTTTTCAGTAATTTTTAATAGAGAAATTCCTCCTTTGACTTATTAAATTGTATGAGTGCCTTTGACCAAAATATATCTGTGGTCTATTTGTGAATTATTCATTTCTAATTAATGATCTGTCTACCATTTTGGCAATAACATACTGTTTTTATTACTGTAGCTTTGGAGTAAATTTCAAGTTTAAATAAGACATCTTGGAAATTCTAACCCCATTTTTAAGTTATCTTCTTTAGATTTATTTATTTCCACAGTTCTCCAATGTTCTTATAAACATGATTTTTAGTTAATCTATATTGTTATGACATGATCATACATTTTAAATAAATGTGGAATCTCCAAGGAGAAATCCTCAAACAAGGCACAAAATGCAAACTACAAATAAAAGTTTGTTAAAATTTCTACACAATAAAGTAAGGATTTATTCATTAAAAAACACTATCAAGAGTGTCAGGCTCATCTAATGAGAAACTCTTAGAACTGAACACTGAGAGATATGGAATCAAAAGTTCACAGTAGTGTTTTTTAAAATAGGAGAATTTGGAATGCATTCACACATCATTGATAATAGTATCAATCTATCCATATTGGTATCTATACAAAATGGAATATTGAACATTTAATAAAATGGATATTTAATACTGACATAAAATATTAAATAACATTGCTAATAAAAAGCAATTTAAAATTTTAACTAGTTATCATTATTGATGAAAATGAAAAGTATTTAACAAGCATATTTACTTGTTGTATACTCAGAATATCATTGGGGTGGAAGAGATACAATGTGCATAGTATGCTGGTTGGAGAATAAGTTGATGAAGTCTTTGCAAGAATAATTAGGCAATATTTAAATTTACCTTTATTTTTCATGTAAATTCCACATTTAAGGACTTATTTTAAAATCATTCAGAAATGTAGAAATGTATTTATGCACTAGAAACTGTACTGCAGTTTTACTCAAAATGGCAATAAAGACAAGTATAGTTTAGATACATTAATTTTGTAAAATAAACCATTTTCATGATAGATTGTGCTAATGTTAAGACAGAATGAATGATACAGTATTATAGAAAAAGTTGGTAAACATTACTTTGGAAAATCTTAAATCAAGATTCAAAAAGAACTTAAAATTATCTGAAATAAAATTCATCAGAATTTTATTTTGCAGTGCTTTGTTTCATTTTGTACTTTCAAATCTGATTCTAGCTAAGAGTCAGTAATTTATTATGGTATTGTTATTTTAAAAATACTGCTATGAACATTTCTGCATAATATTTTATGGATACCTGCTTTAATTCCTCTTAAGTGAGTATACAGAAGTATAATTTCAAGGTCATGGGGTAGACATATATTTAATTTCATTAGGAAATCTTAAACAACTATCAGCATGTGAATTATTAAAAGTGTGGTATAATCATTTAATAGAATATTATATATCAAAGGAAAAATAAATGAAATACTACATGCATACATTTTAAAAATACAATGTTGAGAAAAAGAGGCCAGACATAGGGAGGATTTATTGCATATTTACATTTATGTAGAAAACTAAACTAGGCAAAACTAAGCTGTGTGACAACAATCAGTACAGTAGTTGTCTAAGTAAAAACGGAATTGACTAGGAAGGACCATGAGAGCTCTTTGTGTGTTGACAGGTAATTTCTACATCTTAAATAGAGCTATAGTACACAGATACAAACATTGATATATACATTGATCACACCTCATTGATCTGTTGTTGTTTTTCTTTTTCTTTCTTTTTTTTTTTTTTTGAGTCAGAGTCTCAGTCTGTTACCCAGGCTGAAATGCAGTGGCACTCTCATGGACATCGCAGCCTAGACCTGCTGGACTCAGGCGAAAAGTATATATATATAATTTTCTCATTTGTTAAATCAATCTCAGAATTAAGAAAGGAAGTATTGTGTATATTTAAATCTCATGCTTTTTTTGTAGCATTCTTAAGTGAGAAAAGCATATATATGCACATGTATGTACATAGTTTTATATTGTTAGATTTAAATTACATCTAGCTCAAAATGATATTAACAGTTCCATATCTAGGTAAAAGCATCTTGGATGATTTTTGTTTCTTCTTGAGTTTTTCTGCATTTAAAAAATTGACCTTGGGAGAAAAAACTCACTATTTTGAAGTTGTTGAAGTGTGATAAACTCATAATAAATATTTAATTCAGTTAAAAGGAGTGAATTGTCTACTTTCTTAAGTTTAACATAGAACTCATAGCATAAAAACTAAGAAGGAATGAGTATGTGTTTATTCTCTTCTTTGATATTTTAATAAAACTTTGGATAGCATAGCCAAGAGTGGCAAATTATATCTTTGCTGTTCTGCAACAGAATTTAAAATTCCAATCATTAGAGAGTTATTCTTCTAGCATACAAGCAGGCATGAGAAAAATCTTTCTCCTAGTCTTAATATGATACAGTTGCATACACTGTGACACAAAGAAACTGGAGGAAATCATTTTTTGTGTGTCATATTCTTGGTACCCACTCATCTTGACCTACTTGTGCCATTTTAGGTAGTTCATTAATTTATTGAAATGGAAAAACTTCATTTTCCATTATTTTTCCTAGGCATGCCGTTGACTTCAGTTTTTGCCCCATATTTTCAGTTCCAACGCCTGGCTTTATCCATAAGAAAAGCTGAGAAAGAGCAACAGGAAAGAGTGCTTCAGATCATGGTACAAGAAGAACAAAACAGCTCCAGGATAAAAATTCATAAATTCAGTAACACACTGGAATCTACCTGTGATGTATTTTAGATTTTAACATCTAATGTTGAACTTTAAACAAAACTGTTTGGAGTAATGTCAGCAAGATGGTGGAATGGAAAGTCCCTACCCATATTCCCCATCGCAACAATAATTTGGCAACTATCTACACAAGTGCCTTTGCGGGAATTCTGGAATCCAGGTAAGGGGCAATGAAACCCAAGACCAAAGACTATTTTAAGAAAGCAGGCCTCCATCCAGGTGGCAGAGTCACCTAATATGGTCATAGTTATAGACCCAGAAACAGCCTTATTCCACTGTGGACTGAGCTACAACCCCCTTTGGCTTTTGTCCTTCCCTTAGCACCATCCGCCTGGGGACCAGAGAAGAACTGTATCTGTTTGTGCCCTGGGTAACAGGCCCACTGACTTCACTCTGACTGCAGGTCCTGAAGCAGCTCTGTGATCTGGTTTCAGCCTGTCTCATCCTTGGTCCAGGCATAATCCTTCCCCCTCATGGGCTAGCCCAGAGACCTGACAGAAGCTCTCCCAGGGACCTGATGGGAATCACACTTGTTCTTACCCCTGGTAACAGGTCCATTGTTTCAGGATCCTGAAGCATACCCTTGTTCAAATGCCACTTCTACTGACCAAGGTCCTGGAGACAGCCTCACCATGCTCAAGTATGAGGAAGAATCCATACTTGTTCAAGTCCCTGGTAACTCCAGATCTACTGTAGACTTAGAAGCAGCCACATGGCCCAGCTCTGACATCATTTGACTGCAATTCCAGAGGGAATCTTATTGGCCTGTGGATTTGAGAAGGAATCTTTACCTGCCTATACTAGTTTATAAAGGCTAGAAGCGTTTTTACTCCTTCAAATACACAGACATCAATGCAAAGATACACATATCACGAAGAATCAAGCAAATATAATACCAACAAAGGAAATTAATAAAGCTAAAAAACCATCCCCAAAGGAATGAGGATCTATGGATTGCCTAATAAAGAATATAAAATAATCATCTTAAGGAAGCACAAAGAAATGTAAGAGAATTCAGACAACTAAAGACAATCAGAAAAAAAAGAGTGCATGAACAAAATGAGATATTTAATTTAAAAAGAAAGAAAGAAGAAACAAAAGAAAGAAAGAACCTATAAAATGAACCAAACAAAAATTCTGTAACTGAAGGATACCGTAATAGGACCAAAAATAAAATAAAGAGCTTCAACAGCAGATTTGATTATGCAGACAAAAAGCTAATTTGTCATTAGCCAATTAAAGAAACAGAAATAAAAGAGTAAAGAAAACAGATAGGACCTATGAGGAACCACTAAACAAACAGATTGTGCATTTTGGGAGTCCCAGGAGAACAGATAAAGTTGCAGAAAGCAGGATCGCTGGAGCCCAGCAGGCCGAGGCTGCGGTGGCTGGGAGTGGCCACTGCACTCCAGTCTGGGTGACAGAGTGAGACTCCAACTCAAAAAAAAGAAAAGAAAAGAAAAGAAATCATGGCTGAAAATTTTTCATATCTTGGGAGGACTATGGACATCCAGATTTATGAAACTCAGAGCCCAAGCAATAGCAACCCAAAGAAGATTACCTTGAAACACATTATAATCAAATTGCCAAAAGTCAAAGACAAAGAGAGAATTTTGAAGGCAGAAAAGAAAAAGTAACTCATTCCATACAAGGAATAGCCATTAGGGCTATCAGTGGATTTCTCAGAAAACAAACAAACGAAAAACTATTATTTAAATGTATAAAGCCATATTTCATTTTTTTGAGTAATACAGTTTTGGTGAAATAAAGATAATACTGATTCATTTTCACCTTCTCTAAGAAATAAAGAAATTGTTTCTCATATGTTTCAGAGAAAAGTTCTGGAAATAATAAAAACTAGCTGAAATGGAATAAAAGTGGAAGATAACATGTATCTGAATGAGAGCTGTGAGTCTATTATTTTTAATACCTTTTGATTATAAGGGAAAACTATTATGTATGTTGTAGTCTACTTTGTAGTTTACTTAACATGAATTGGAATGAGTAAGATGGTATTGTTGGCTCCAAAACTATCACAGCAGATTTTTATGTGAAGGAACCTATACCGAAGGAATAGGCTAAGTAGTCCACAAGCGCAGTAAATGCTTGTAGTTCATTATGGTGCTATCAAGTAAGGCTTCAGAGTGTTAATATAGCATCTAAAAGTGCCTAGCTCTCTCTGTGGACACTAGAAGTAACTGACTGGCTCAGTAAAATTTAAGAGCAGCAATATCAGAAACAGAGCTCAATACCTCAGAGTTTTATGAGTGCTGTCATCATCATCATTGAAGTTTAAATTGAAAATTCAAAATCAGAGACCTAGTGCTTTCTTTAGAAGAACTTATAAAGCTGTATGAGAAGATTGGAAAAGCTCAGGAATAACTATTGAAAAACATGATCTTGTAGTGACAATGACTGAGAAGGAATGTGACTTCAAGAAATGCAGATGAGTAGACTCAAAGACTTAGAAATAAATGTGATAATGTATTTCATAAAGATATTTTTATTTGATAAAATGATTCACCTTTAAATAGGTTGACCTCATAGCAAATATTCCACTTTGTTTTTTAAAAATACTATTCTATTGTCCTTTCAATTCTCTCCTACCTTCCCCTCCTCCAATTTTTCTGTTTGTATATGGTAAAGTTTCTCCAACTCCTTCATTATTTCCAAGAACAACTAGATGAGCAATATCTAGGTGTAAATCTCTACAAATAGTCTGAAATCCAACAGAATAAGCCTTCAAAACAATTGGAGTGTGTATTCTAAGTCATGAACTGTTGATTATCATAATTCTGTCAATAAATGATAACCATCTCCCACTTCATATCGGAACTTGTTTGATATACTGGGAAACCATACAAATGCTTGAGTGGCTAGAGACTATAATTTACCTTAGGATTATAGGGAAAGTGGTTTGAATAGAAACAGCCTCTAACTTCAAAATGACTGAAATATCGGACTTATTATTTTACGGATAGTGGAGAACCATCACTATTTATAAGCATGGTAATTTCCAAGCTTGTGTTATTTTTTTAGAAAGACAACTTTGAACAGAAAACTTATATTTAAAAAGAGGAAATTTAAAACACAATATTATAATAAGTTATAAATTAAATATAAACATACAAATAGGAGTAGAAAAAAGAGAAAGAGACGTTGCATTTTAAAGTCTTTGTGGAAATAGTCATATTAAAGATTGTCATTCTGTTGGGTAGAGGGGTGAAGGAGAAGGGATAATTGAAGTTTATCCTGCAATGTTGTGCTTGAATGAATAGATAGATGATGGTTTACCCTGAATACAGAGTGTAGGGATTTGAGGGAAAGATCGTAAACAATTTTAGACTCCTTTGAAATCATTTACAGTATTGCATAATGTCTATATTATATACTATAGAATTATAAAATATTTAGTTTTAGAAAGAGCTAGTCTATGTGAAATTTATTTGGTTTTATAAAAAGAGAAGGAAAAGACAAGAAATCAGCAAGAGAAAACTGCACTATTTGGAGTTTCTCCAGGATTTCTTTCACTCAACAACTAATTTCAGTTTGTCAGGCTCAACCACTTCCAAGCATGGTTCCAACAAGTCTGATGTCTTTTGGCTCTTGCGTCCTCTGTTCTCATTTCTTATTGTTCTCTTGCTGATTAGGTAACTTCGGCCACTCTAGTCTTCTAGTATCTGCAACATGTCAAAATCATTCCTCCCTTTAAAACTCTAACAGTCATAAGAAGGACAAAATTAGGAATCCTGCAACAACACGGATGGACTTGGAGTCTATAATACTGAGTGATCTATCACAGAAACAAAGAACTCAGTATCACATGTTCTACTTGTAAGTGGAACTTGAACAATTATCATACAACTGTAAGAAAAGGATTGGCAGTAGTGTGAAACTGCCAGGGGATGGGGGGCACACTTCATCAACAAGGGTACCTGCATAATGAACATTTGCATACCTAATCCTGAATTGTACCCCACAACTTTAACATAAAATTTTTAAAAAAAATTAGACTCTAATGCTAGCTGTTCCCTCAGTGCATGCTTTGAATATTTAAATATCAATTTAAGTATTTGTCTAAAGATTAACTCCTTAAAACCAAGGAGATACCAGACTTCTTTATCATATTACCAAATTTTATACTCTTGATTGAATCATTACTATTTGGTATCATCTCTTAAGTTCATCTGCCTATGATTTAGTCTCATTCTAGGAAGACAAAGCCTTGCATCTCGTGTTTATCACAGATCCTACGTCCTTTACCATTTTATGCATAAGTAGGTAGGTATGTAATACATATCATGGTATATGGTATGCTATACATAACTATGAAATATATCATGCACTAAGTATGCCACCATACAAGTAATGTGCAGTTTTTTATGAGTTCTAGGAGTTAAACCCACGAATTAAAAAGCAGATGGATCCACTCTCCATCAGCAAATCCAGTGAATAGGGATGAAACAGGAAGTAATAGATGAAATAAGAGGAATGCCCTTAGCTAGTCAGGAACATCACCTCTATGTTACGAGTGCTTAAAAGAATAAACAACACAATGAAACACTGAAGATTTATGTGAGGAGGATTGTGATGATTTTAGTCATAGTTAACAGCCTTCAGTCTTACTAGCGGGTCCACCTGTTGCTAGGTAATTTGGATGGGCTCTTCTGAGGTACCACACAGCCTTCTAGCCATTCATTCATTCAGGCAGAAACATTAAACACAACCCTGATGAAGCCATGGGAGACGGAGACGATGTGAGTTTCATATACTAGGAACCTCCATGAGGAATAAGCATTTTGCTAAAAAAAGGAAATGAAAGAGAGCCCATAGGAATTTTTTTTTTAAGTGTCACACATCCCATTTTACTCTGTTGTATTTAATCACGGGCTTCATGGGAAAAGAGATACAAAGAGAGCTAGGTCAGCTGTGGCACAATTTTACCATTATCGCTTCTGCATTTAAATTTGATAGGGTGTTTTCAAAGGCACACTTTGTAAAGCATAATGTGAATGCACCCGGACTATAAAACATAATGGTATATCCTCATGCTATCAGCTGCCTCGTGCTGAGGTTTTCTTTATTTATTGTAAGGTATATCATATACACAGACATGTGGGCACAGTTTAAATAAGATTTATAAAGCAGATACTCGTGTAACCACCAGTCAAAGCAAGAAATAGGACAAATCACCCCAATAGTTTCTTTTGTGGGCCTCTTTACACCTCTTGTCTCTCTATTAGAGGTAAATACTATATTCATTTTGTGAGTCCTTCTTTGCATTTTTTTTTTTTTTAGAGTTTTTCATTCTGTATATATCCTTAAATAATATAGCATTGCCTATTTGGTGGGACTCTACCTGTATAAACAAGGAAATTATTTTTATGAGCTACTTTTGTAGCTCAATAACATATTTTTTAGAATTCATCCATTGTGCTGTTTTTAGTGATATGCAATTCCTTTTTGTAGCTGAGTAGCATTCCATGTATAAAGACATAATTTAGCTGCTTTATAGCTACTGAATGTAAGCGTTATTTCCAGCATTTTTTGTTACAATAAATGTAATTGTACCTGTGTTCACATGGCTAACTTTTTTTCTTTTGTTTTTATGGTATATACCCAGGAGTAGAATTGTTGGATCATAGCTAATGTGCTTTGATAATTTTACTATTTCAAATGTACAACGCAATATATAATTGACATTAGCATATACACATAAATTACTTTGTCATAAATTTAACAAAAGATATGCAGCTCATTAAAACAGAAAATTTTAAAATTTAATTGAAGAAATGCTATTTACCAAAACTGTTACAAGAAAAAATGGAAAATTAAAAACCCTATATCTATTAAGTAATTAAATTTTTAATAAAGTTCTACCCTGTAGAAGGCTTTAGGTCTAGATAGTCTTACTGCTGAAGTATATGCAACATGTAAGAAATAAGTAAATCCAACATTACTGTACTCTTACACAAATTTTTTTCAGAAAATAAAGGAGGGAACACATCTTAGTACATTTGTGAAGTTGTCGTTATTCTGTTGGCTGTTCTGACACCTATATTTCAAGAAAAAATAAAGACCACTAATGATCAGAAAAATAGCTGCAAAAATGCTTGATGGTGTAGTAGCAATAAGATCCAGCAATGTAAACAATAGATAATATGCCATGCTCAAGTGTAATTTTTTTTTTTAAATTTAAGTCAGAGTCATACTCTGTTGTCCAGGGTGGTCTGCAGTGGCATGATCACTGCTCACTGCAGACACTCTACCTCCTGGGCTCAAGCAATCTTTCTGTCTTGGACTCCCAAGCAGCTCCTATGTGCTTCTAAACCCAGCTAATTTTTTTCTTTATTTTAAAATTTTTGTTGTTGTTGTTGAGACAAGATCTTGCTATGCTTCCTAGGCTGATCTCTAACTAGGCTCAAGTAACCCTCCCACATTGGCCTCCCAAAGTGCTGGGATTACAAGTATGAACCACTGCACTTAGTCTCGAATGTCACTTATTTTTTAAAGTAAGGAAGTTTAACATTCCAAATTTAATGACTGTAATTCGCCACATTAACAGAATAAAGGAAACAGATACAGGATCTTCTTAATGGATGCAGAAAATGCATTCGACCAAATTTAGCATCTACTCCATATATATTCATCATAAAAAATATGAAACAAACTAGGACAAGAAGGAAGCTTTCTCTACTGGCAAAGAGCATATATGAAAAAATGTGCAGCTGACATCACACATGGTGAAATACTGAACACTTTTACATTAAGACTGGGAACAAAATAATGAAGAGTCAGCTCTAAATGTATCTGTTCAATCTTGTCCCTTGCTAGTGCAGTCAGCAAGAAAATAAAAAAGGAGGAGGCATTAAAATGTTACAGGAAAAAATAAACAGTTTTTTGTTGGATTTTTTTTTGTTGTTGTTCGTTTGTTTTTTAGATAGGGTTTCACTTTGGTGCCCAGCTTGGAGTTTAGTGGCACAATCATGGCTCACTGAAGCCTCAAATTACTGGGCTCAAGCAATCTCCCTGCCTCAACCTCCCAATTAGCTGGGATTCACCACCATGCCTGGCTAATTTTTCTGTTTTTTTGCAGAGGCAGTGTCTCATTTTGTTACCCAGGCTAGTCTCGAACTCCTGGCCTCAAATTATATACCCTCCCAACCTTCAATCCCAAAGTGTTGGGATTCCAAGCGTGAATCACCGTGCCCAGCTAAATGTCTTTTATTCACACATGACATGACTGATTCATGGAACATCCTAACAAATTTGCATACTTGGGCCAGGCACAGTGGCTCATACCTATAATCTTAGCACTTTGGGAGACTAAGGCGAAAGAATTATTGAAGCCAGGAGTTTGAGACCAGCCTAGGCAACTTAGAGGTTCTACAAAAAACCAATCAAGCTTACTAGATTGTATGATAGCAGCCAGACACAGAGTCTACATGAAGTAAAATAAATTTTGTATGGATTGTACAGCTAATAAAACTGATGAAAGAAATCAGAATTTTAGTTGTCTAAGATGAAGGCTGGAATCTTGATTAGAAAGTCACTTGAAGAGTTTTTGTTTGAATTTGGGGGGAGGTCCCTGGAGTCTGGCCCCTCCCAGGCGTCTTATCTGTGTGTGTATGTGTGTTGTGTGTCCCACGGCCCGGGACGGTTGCGTGTTAAGGGCTGTTTTATCCTCTGGTTCTCGTGTCTCCCCACCCAGCCCTGGGGGTCCCACCTGCTCCCAATGCGCTCCCCCCTCCTCCCCCCTCCTCCCCCGCACACTCGGGTCCAGGACTTCCATCCAGAAGCCTCTGCCCTTGGACTTCCCTGTCTGCCCTGCCCCACGCCTGGCTCTGGCCTGATGGTCCGGGGTCCCCCTGCTGTCTCCCTTGCCGGGGCCCCCGAAGCAGGCAGGGGCCCCCTCACTGTGTGTGGGTAGTGTGGGTAGTGTGGGTAGCATGCTTTGGGGAAAATGAAGTTCAATAAATAGCTAGTGCTCTGCAAAAAAAAAAAGAAAGAAAACCACTTGAGGAAATTTTGTGTAGGGCTAGAAATGTTTTATGTCTTGATCGATGTGATAGCTGATCTTTACATTTGCTAAACTCACTGAATTTTTACAATTAAGACTTATGACTTTTATCTCAATCAAAAAGATATGAAAATGTCTGGGGGACTGTCTTGAAATTGAGGTGGATATCTCACCTCAATTTTGTCACAGCTATGCCCTGCTGTAGACATGGTTCTTATTTTTGTTTATTCTTGACCTGTGGAATGATAGGGCTTTGCTTTATTCATTCAACTATAGTTTGTCAAACTCTTCTTTATTAGACCTTCCATTCCCCATTCCAAGTAAAATGTAGGTTCCCAATGTCCAGGATCTTCAAACCATTTCTCTGTTCTAGGTGACAGCTTGCTAAACACATACTGTTCTATGCCTGAGAATAGTTTATCTCAGATCTTAATATCTGGGGTTTTTAAGACAGTCAATGATGATGGCATTTTGTAAGACGGTCTGTTAAGAAATTGGGATACATTTGGATTCACCAGAATTTGTTGCTCATACAGGATACACTTTGAGCTTAGCTTCTCGTCATGTTCTTTATGTAACTCTCCAGCATGCTCTGAATAAGAGAAAACTGAGTTAGTGGTAATGGAGATCATTTTAGAGGTCAGTCTAAAATTGAGTCCATTTATTGGGGTAGAAACAGATAAACCATACTAGATTATTATAATATAAAGTGGATTAGCATATCTTGAAGCATGTTAACATAAAACATATTAGATCTGTTTCACCAACTTTATCCATGTTTTGATTTTAGATTACTGAGTAGAAGGGCCAAAGGCACTTCACTTAGTTTTTTGGCCCCCTGAATTCACAGAGAAAATAGCAATAACAGCAATTTTATTTCCCCAAATAGCAGCATTCAGTCAGAGTGCTCAAGGATGTTGATTCGAAGAACCTATTTAAAAAGTCTACAGAGAATTAAATTATGTTTAAATGGAATGAGTGTCATTTTCTGTGCCCTAGCCTTGCCCTTCTAACCTGGTTAAGCTGCTTTCAAGAACCTATGGGAGCTCCGGTCATAAGTTGAGTGTGGCACTAATGATGTTGGGTCAGAACTTTCATTTCCATCTCAGACACACTCAAGCCTCTGGTATTTTCTGGCTTCAAAAGCTCTTAGCACAACAGGAGTTCTTAACCTTACATGATGTATGTTTTATTTTTAATCCTTGTCTCTCCTCGTTTGACAGGCAAAGGGCCTGTGCCTGGGTCATTTTCTGTGACTTTCTTGTTCTTCTTTCCTCAATGCCCAGCAATTGGCAGGTAACATTTGCCAGGTCACTCTGATCTCCGTGTGCAAAGTAGTTTTTCTTTAGTGTTGGAGGGAGTGGAGCCAAGGATGCTTGCTAAATCATTACCATGTTTTAAGCCACATAGGTGGAGAAAATGTTTTAAAGGTGAACTGAGGTTCAACTTCAAATTCTGTGGCTTAGGCGAATTCAGATTTGACACAGCCTCTTGATGTAACATACTATGCCCCAGAGATGGGGGGAAAATGCCATTAGAAGTATCCTTTTATGTTTTGTGTTAAAATAAATTTTCATAATGCATTACCTTGGCACCAACTGTTAAAAATAATGGGAAGACTAATAGACATAGCAAGAATAATTAGTAGTGTGTGGAAAATTGCCAGCATGGGCCAGTCACAGCTCTTCACTAAATAGCTGTATTTATTACACCATGTGTTTTCTCATCTACTGGCATTTTTTACAATGCATTTATATGAAGGGAAACTTTATCATTTCAATTTTTCTCTATTAGCTTGTGAAGGAATTACTTGTGGTGAGGTTAGAGTATCATCAGCAGAGAGATTGCTGGCCAACGCTCAAGTGGCTACCCAAAATATGAATTTACCTGGGTCTAGTATCTAGCCATAAGTTAACATAGAAATGCTCTTGCTGACAGCCCATGGAGATAAGATTCATGTCTTATAACTGGCTCATATTAACCATAATCACTTTATTAATAAATAATGAGGTGGAATTTTATTAGTGAATATTAGGAAATATGAACAACGATGTGCTTCTTTGAATGGCCAGTTGCTCTTTTCTCATAGGCATACATTTATGGCAAAATTTTAAAAAATATATACAGTTGACTGGAAATAAACCAGAACAATGAGAGCTATTTATGTAACTAAAATGGGTAAAGCATTCACCCATGTAACATGAATAGACTTGATATACAAAATATCCCACTTAAAGTTTATGGACTGATTTTCAATCCTTAGTGCACTGGTTAGATAGGTATTTGCAGTATTTATCTCCAGATTTCTCATTCTTTTCTAAATGTGCATCACTTATCAGTTGTTTTATACATATATTATATATATATATATACTATTGTATTTTATATATATATATATATAATACAATAAACATGATTGATGGAATCAAAGGAATGGTAAGGCTTAATAGTCAAAGATTTTTTGGAGATTGCATATCTCTGCTTGGGATACTAATTGATATTTATATTTAATTTCTAGAAAACAACCATATTGATTTTATGGCATAATTTGTGAGTCTGTTAGGGGACTATATGAATATCACTTAAATTATTTATTCATGTATTTCCCATTCGAGATGCATCTTTTCAGTAGAATAGAATAATTTTACCTTTAATTTCCAAAATAGTTTACTACTTCATCTCTCCACTACCCATATCCTAGTATAGAATTTTCATCTCTTGTTGAGAGCACTTAAACCAGTTCCTTGTATCAAATATCCTCTTTCTAATACCACTTTTGCTATTTTTTTCCTGACTGTGTAACAGTCATTTGTACCATGAGAGGTCCTAGGAGACAGACCCTTAGACATGGGACTCTGAAGTTAGGATATCTATGTATGTATGTCTCTTTATCGCTTCTGTCCCGAGGATGGTATGCTTTCCATACCTATGACTACTCTATCCAACAACCTGGACTCCTCTCATATACCAACTTCATAAGCCATAAACTTTGTCATTATTTGCAATTCCTCAATTTTTCTCAATGTGCCTCCCTCCCATATTGTACCTTCTGTTAAATTTTCAAAATAATTTACTTCTTCTTCTTTCCACACCAGTAACCTAGTATAGAATTGTCATCTCTTTTTGAGAGCAACAAAACCAATTTCTTGTATTAAATATTCTCCTGCAAATGCCACCTATGTTATTTTTTTTCCCGACTGTATAACAGTCATTTGTACCATGAGAGGCCCTGGGACACAGGCCCTTTGATATGGGACTCTGGAGCTAGGATATCTGTATTTGTATGTCTCTTAATCTCTTCTGTCCCTGAGGATGGTATGCTTTCCATACCTCTGACTACTTGATCCAGAAATCTGGACTCCTGTCATATACCAACTTCATAAGCCATAAACTGTCATTATTTGCAATTCCTCACTCTTTCTCAACGTGCTTTGTGTCTTCTGTTAAATTTCCAAAATAGTTTGCCTCTTCATCTGTTTACCACTAGGACCGTAGTGTAGGTTATCGTCATCTCTTACCTAGAGCACCAAAAGTAATTCCTTGCATTGCATATCTTCATTCAAATACCACTTGTGCTTTTCTTTTCTGCATACATGAGAGGTCCTAGGAGACAGACCCTCAGACATGGGACTCTAGAATTGGGTTGATTTACTCTTTAATTTTGAGCCATTGTGGAAAAATGGACTGAATTAGCATCACAGCTATAAAATTATCATATATGTTTTCTTGGGATAAAATATAGATAAAGTTTTGAGAAGACAAATAGCCACCTCATTTGACCATAACAGTATAAATGATGACTACAAAAATTCAGAAGTGGATCACTGCACTTTAATACCCAAATCTCCTAGAGCATCCCTTACCAGCCAAAGTAATCTCTGTTCCCCTCACTGAGCAGAAAGACTTCCATTATTTGGAGATTTTTTTTTAGTAACCACCCTAAGTTAGTTGCACCTCAACAACCACCTCAAAAACCACCACCAGCACCTCCTATTGCCTCTAAATTCATGTAACGTAAGATCCCTCCATTCTCCAAGGGACAAGTACAAAGCCTAACTCATGATGTTTCAGCTTATTTACCAAAATAAACACAAGATTTTCTAATTTATATTATCCCCAAACTGAGAAATACATACGACAATAGAGTCTAAGGATGTTTGGCAAAAATAATATAGTATAACACCAAAATATGTCAAAGTTGTTAAGGCATTTACAGAAATCTAATGCTTTGGGTTCAAGTTGCCAGGGCTTACCTTAATAGTGTACACAGTTGGTTGACTGAAACCAAGACTCAATTGTAGTCTATATTTAAAGAAGTTTAGAAACAAAAACTTTCCTTAACTCCTGTAAAAGAAGGGATTCATATTTTAGGGAGAATAAAAACCTCAGAATGGACTGATCTTGTTTGCCCTGCATTTCTTATAAGAGAGTATAGAGAGCACTAAGACATCTATAAATTGATAAATGACTTAGTGAAGAGATCACTAGCATCCTTGAGAAGCACTTTGGTGTTTTCCTCTACATGTTGTGAATAATGTCAGAGCTGATGCCATTGACATAAGCTTCTAGATTTCAATAGGACTGTTAGCATACTAGAGTGGAAAAGACCAGATGTTAATCACCAGAAATAACATGGATGTGATTCTTGTAATAAGTGATGGGATTGAACTGCCAATCAAAATGTTTTGATCCACAGAAATCCTTTCCCATGCTAGCTGACCACATTCCTAATCATAAAATAGATATGTAGACTACTAAAGTGTTACTTGATCTATAAAATCAGAAACCACTTGGTCTGATGCACAACTTCCTGATTCACCTGAATATAATTATTCTCATTTTAAGAAACTGCTTCGGACTCACAGCAAAACCCTAGAGGACACTTAATGCTTGACCACAGACTATCAATTCTATTGGTTATCTATTTCTACCATAACAAAGTACCTCAAAATTAGTGTCTTAAAACAACACTAATTTATTATCTTGTAGCTCTAGAGACCAGATGTCTGCAATGGGTCTCCCTGACCTAAAAATCAAAGTGTTAGCAAGGCTGTGTTCATTCCTGGAGGTTCAAGAGGAGAATCTCTTTTCTGCCCTTTTCATTTTCTAGAGGCCCCCATATTCCTTGGCTTGTGGTCTTGCACCTCTCTGACCATTCTTGCCTTGTCAATCTCCCTCTTCCACTCTTAAGGATCCTTGTGATGACATTTAGTCCACTTGAATAATCAAGCATGCATTTCTTATATCAAAGCCAGCTGATTTATAACCTTGATTCTGCTACTTTAGATGACTAAGCAGCCTGGGCTGCCTATTGTGAACCGTGTGTTTTCTAATCCTCTAAAACATAAGGTTGAATGTTGCAGCAGCAAAATAGTCTCAGGTAACAGTCTCAAGTTGAAATGCTACATGCCAGCATGGGTTTAAGGGCATCTATGGCAATAGCCATTTGCATGAACAATTAATTCACACTTCAATGGCACCTTGACTTTGTGTCGTTGCCTTTTCTCCCCAAGCAGACACTATGGCCACATGGAATTCCCTGTGTGTATGTGATGAAGGAAGGAATATTTTAGATTGATTTACAAGTGATATTAGGCCCACTGAGGGTATTTCCTGACTTTTCTCCTAGTAGGTAGTACTTCAAGCAGTGCATTCAGCTTTTTACTATTTGAACAGAGATGGCCAGTGGTATGGATGTATGCTATGGGCAGTGTTTTGCCGGTGAGCCGGATGTCTAAGGACTGGTAAAGAACAGATTTGACAAGCAGATCTGGGGGAGAGTTACAGGGATACTCCTCTTGGATTGGGCACTGAGTGTGACTTTTGCAAGAATGCTTATCAAATACATTCACTGAATGGTAGGCTTTCAATTGTCAATTAGACTGAAGCATCTCTGGGTGTCAGTCAGCCCCTTTCACACACTACCCAGGGCTGGCTCGGTGGTAGCAGAGATGGAGGCTTTGCCTGGATTCAGCATGCACCTTCTAATATGACTTCTGCCACAACAACTTAGTTCTTAATCTTTCAGTGGAAGAGAACAAAGCACCATTTTATAGGGCCACCGGTCAATGACCTGGTGGCAGGCTGATTCCATAAAAGGAAGAGATAGAAGTTAGAGAACAGAACCGAGTACCTTTTATAGCACCATTTCATGAGACCACTAGTCAACCACCTGGTAGCAGGCTGATTCTATAAAGGAAGAGATACAAATTTGTCCTATTCAAATAAATTCATATTTTGGATAAAGGTTTTCCTTCCTTTTCCACAGTGTTTTATCTACACCCTTTATAGCTGGATATTTGGAATGCTTCTTTCTTCATCATGTTAACTGATGTGGCATCATTTCTGATTAAGTAACAACTTATTTCACAAGATGAATATATCAAAGGGTTTATGCCTATGGAATTAATTCATATTATACCTATCACCAAGAAGTAGCTGGCATGATAGAATGTTTAAATGACATAATGAAGATCCAATTATAAGTACCATTTGGAAGACAATTCCCTGTAAATTTGGTACACTAGTCTACAAGACGTAGATAGACTTTGAATGATAGAACAATAATGATACAGGACATCCCAAGCCAGTTTTCTGAACCAGTGGGTAAGTGAGGGAGTAGTTCCTCTCATGAGGATATGTAATAACTGAACCACGGAATTCTTGCTTCTTATCTCTAAAATGTAGGCACAACGTTCTTTAAGGTTCTTTAACGTTCTTTTTTTCCAAGGGAGGAATTCTTCCATCACTAGGACATAGGAATGTTGTCATTGAATTAAGAGTTGAGACTGGGCTGGGCATGGTGGCTCAAGCCTATAATATAGCACTTCGGGAGGCGAAGGTGAGAGGATCGCCTGTGACCGTGGGTTCGAGACCAGCTTGGGCAACATGGTGAGACCTCATCTCTACAATAACTCAAAAAATTAACTGGCTGTGGCAGTGCATGCCTGTAGTCTGGTTACTTGGAAGACTGAGACGGAATGATCACCTGAGCCCAGCAGGTTGACACTGGAGTGACTGTGAGTGTGCTACTGCAATCCGGCCTGGGTGACGGAGTGAGACTACAACTCAAAAAAAAAAAAAAAAAAAGTTGAGAATGATACTTGGCTATTTTATTTGTACTCCTCCTGATATTGAAATAACAGAAAAAGAAGGCACTTACTGTGCTGGGAGACACGATCGATCCCAGTTGCCAAAGAGATATTGGGTTTCTGCTCTACAATGTGGGCAAGAAAGATTATGCCCAAAACTGAAGGATGTTCTATGTGTCTCTTAATATTTCCATGTGCAGAAGTAAAAATTAGTGGGGAAACAGTCAAACCCAGTAAAGGTAGAACACTTGAAACTCAGACACTCCAGGAATGTGGTTTTCCCCATGTGAAGAACTTCTACCAGCAACTTTATTGAAAAGGAATGGTCAATATTAGAAGAAAATTAAAATCAATTATATCCTCTGACTGGCTCCAGAAATGCAGTATCTGACAAATGCACATTACCTTCCTATGTTTATATACTTTTTAAAATTTTCACTCCCTTTGACTTATATTAACTATTAATTGTAATAGCTTTATAATTTAACCTTTAGTCTTCAGTTTATAGAATATTCAGGTGGAATTGTGACTTATGAGTTCCGGAGAGGTATGTGTAGAGGGTGTTACAACTTTGTCTTTGATGTACTTTGGTAGTATGATTGTTGTTTTAGTTGTCTGAATGAAAAAATAGATGTATATAGATGCTGAGTACCTAAGATGGATGGACTGTTTGTTTTTCTTATTCTTTGTGAACCTCAAGTCTACCTTTCTACATTCTACTCTGTGATGTTTGAAAATCACGTTTCCCAGACTCAAATATAAGTTGGGTTTTTTTGATGGGTTCTTCCAATGGAAGATGGGTGATCAGAAGGAAGGAAGAATGAATTTCTTCTATTCCCAGTTTGTGTTTGTACATTCGTTATCTATAGATGCATAACACAACATTACAAATTTTGAAGCCTACAACATTGTCCTAATTATCTCATAGTTTCTGCATGATTGTAAGTTCAGACATGTCTAACTGGGTTCCCTTTAAGGCTACATTCAAGACACCAGCTAGGACTGAAGCTCAATCAGTGAAAATTCTGTTTCTGAGCTCACTCGAGCTATTGGCAAAATTCATTTTCTTACATATTTAGGGCTAGTAGTAGGTTGCTTCTTCAAAGGCTATAATAGAGAAAGAGACTCTAAAGTGAGTCTGTGAATAAGATTGAGTTTTGTATAATATAACTTAGTCATGAGAATTGACATCAACCCCTCTTCACCATTTTCTGTTAGTTAGAAGTAATGCACAGTTCCCACTCACATTCAAGCGGGAGAGAGGTTTTTATTTCACATTTAACCCACAGGCAGGAATGTTATTTGCTGTGCCTTTAGAACTGCAGTCATTGGAATGTAGAGATCTAGACTTACACTTTCAAATGCAATTGAAAATAAGTTCTATCTGGCATGTTCTCAAGTCAGCAGTGAAGCCACCACTCCAAAGCCTGAGCAAAAGCTGTGCAGATGCTACTTTTTGAATTGCATCCGTATCTTTCCTGATCCCCATTCTGTGGACAGTGGGACTGTACTTCCCACGTTGTCTTTTCACCAATGCCTAGCCTGGTGAAAGTTTTGATCACCAATGCCCAGCCTGGTGAAAGTTTTGACACAGAATATACTTCCAATAGATAATTTTGAATAACTTCTTAAGCAAACTTAATTTATAATTATAGAAGAACCAAACAAGACAATTAAAAACAAGATCTAAAAATCGACCTTCCATATGATCCTGCAACCCCCCTGCTGGGACTATATCCAGAGGAACTCAAATCACTCGATGAAAAAGACACCTGCACACACATGTTTATTGCAACATTATTCACAATAGCAAAAACATGGAACCAACCATGCTGCCCATCAAAAGAGGACTGGATTAAAAAAAATGTGGTATATATACATGATGGAATATTCCACAGTCATAAAAAGGACAAGATTATGAACTCTGCAGCAACTTGGATCGACTTAGGGGCTATAATACTGAGAGTTCTATCACAGAAACAAAGAACCAAGTATCATGAGTTCTCACTCATAAGTGGACGTTGAACAACTATTTTAATACTATAAGAAAGGGATCGGCAGTCGTGGGAAACTGCCAGGGAAGGGGGGGCACACCTCATCAACCAGGGTACCATAATGAACATTTGTATACCTAACCCTGAATTGTATCTCACATCTTTAAAATAAAAAATTTTTAAAAATCCAGAAACCAACAGAAACAACCAAAAACAAGATCATGAAAACATATGTGCTGTGAAAGTAATGGGAGATGTGTTTTATCATGCTTTTGGTGGGCAGTCTAAACTGACATCTTTAAGTCTCACGGTTTGTGTGTATTCATCAAATGTTAAATGCTCCAATGCAAGTGAGTCATCCCACCTGGCTAGACAGATACTGAATTGAACTATTTCAATATCATTGCTGTTGTTGGCAGATTAAAGTTAGCGTGTACTTGAAATGTGCTGAGAGGATATATCTTAAGTATTCTCACCACATTAAAAAGGAAAATAAAAGGAAAGAGAAAGTGGTAATCGTGTGAAATGAGGAATATATCAATTAACTTGATTTTGGTGATTATTAATAATGTATACATATATCAAAACATTGACTTGTACACCTTAAAATATACATATTTTATCATCAATCAAACCTTTATAAAGCTTTTAAAAACACAAAACATAAAGTGAAAATAAAAGATCATGACAGTTATTCATTTTAAATTTATCCTGTCTATAAAATCATTTGCTATGAAAGAATAGACTTATTTTTTACTTGGCATTTAACCTTGGTGTGTTTTTCAAAAATAAAAGCTTGTTGCATTCATAAAAGGGCTGTAACAATACTTAACACAACATATTTACGAGAATGAAAATAATAATAATATATGTCATTACGCTATTATAGCACCACTGTAAATTTGCAATCAGTAATGGCATGTTTGTATTTATACAATTAATCCTTTGAGAAGGCATATAGAACATCTACTTTTTTTTTTTTTTTTGCTGTATCATGAGGATTTGGGGATCCATGCTTGCACTTTCAAATATAATTGAATATGAATTCTATCAGCCAGTGTCTTCTGAGGCAAAAGAAAATTAGATGTTTTCAACAAAGGGATTCAGTACTGGAGGTATCTGCAAAAATGTAGGAAGAACTGAAAGAGAAAAGCAGAATAGGAGGGGAGTTTGAGGGGCAAAGAAGATAAGGAATTTGTTACTCCCACGTTATGAGGCTGCTACTGTTTCTGGAGCTTGTGAACCTGCAGTAGCCCTGCCACTGTTCAGGTTTTAGTCCTGCTGTTGTTTCCATACTGGTGGCACTGTACTAGAAAGCGTGACCTGCCACTGTTCAGGTTTTAGTCCTGCTGTTGTTTCCACACTGGTGGCTCTGTACTAGAAAGCATGACACGTGTACTGCCACTGGTGCTGCTGTAACTGCCACCAACATTTCTAGGGCACTCAGCTACCTGGAGGCATCCTCTGTTACTCACACTCTGCTACTTCTGAAAGTAATCTTTCGAAAAAGTTGTCCTGCCCTTCCTTTCCATCTCCCGATATCACAATATTCCAACCCATCGGAAGTCTGAGAAAAGTTGTTTCTCTGCTACAAGGTCTTGACCAATTCTCACACTGGGCTGCAAAAATACGGAGAACCAGTTGTGTCTTAACGTGGATTCGGTAGGGTCTTTGACAGATTTAATTCATCCTTGTTAGGAATTCTGGAAATAACTGTTCTGTCGAGAAGAGAGGAAGGGACTCAACGTATTTTGAGTATGAAAGGTTAAACAGAGAATTAGGGGCTTAAATGATGTGGGAAGAGTTGGAGGAGCAAAAGTCAGCGAGCTGCCTCTGAAGGTGATAAAACTAGTGTTGACGGCAAGAATCCAGCAACCAAGATTTTGACCACAAAAACTGGGGCAGTTCTCAAAGCATGCCAGGAAGTTGTTACAGTTCTAAAAAAATAAATAAATAAGAACCCCCAAACCAAAAAAGAAAACCCTGAGAAGCTCTCAGTAACTGCCTCAGTCTGCAGCATTTTAACAGGTGGTTCCCAAGAGTTCATGGTCAAGCTGTCAGGAATTTCACTCAGCTTAACAGGTGGATCCCAAAAGTTCATGGTCAAGCTGTCAGGAATTTCACTCTGTCCATGTCTGCTTACAACAGTCTCTTGAGAATTGTGGTGTCTGTGCCTTTTCCATCTTCCAAATGCTCCTCTCATTCACAAACTCCATCGCAGGAAGAAGAGGATTCTAGAAAATGTAGCTCCTGGCTTTGCCCCTGCCATGCAGAGAAGGCCCAGCAAGGAAGAGGTATTGGTGTTACCTTGACCACAGACCATTCAGCACAGGGCTGGAGAAGTGTGAAGGCTTTTATGTTTGTACCCACACATATGACTGTGTCTAGGTCTTGGTGTGGAAGGGGTTGTCTGCTTTGTGAGTTTTCATCCTGTAGTGAATTCTTAATCTAAATCTGATTCCTCTCATGAAAGCCTGCCCAAGCTGTTTCCTTCCATCTTTCACCACAAACAACTTGATCACAGAAATAAGACATTAAAATTATTATTGGAACTTTAAAGAAAAGGTTAATCTTCCAAAAAGTTGTAGAAAAACTTTCCAGCCAATTATTTGTTTGTTTGTTTTTAGAAAAGGCTAGCTAAATAGCAAAAGTTAAACATAAGTATTTTATATACTTACAGTATTTTTTGGAAGTGGCAATATTGTGGGACTATTAATAAAGTATAATTGAATCATAGTCAACAACACTCACTGTAACTTTTGACAGAAATACAGTGTCTTGCAATTAAAGTGGTTCATTTATGTATATCTAATTAATGTTTATTTGGTCAACCAATTAGTACCTGTCTCTATGTGGGAGTGAGGGAACTGGAGCTTCCCGAAGTTTTAATTTTTTTTCCTCAGAAAACCTGTCTTAAAGTTTTTCACACTGAGATCTGTTTTAAAAGACAACCATTATTATTGAGAAACTGCTTCTTTGTTTATGATTGTTTTATTGCTCACCTGTGGCTATAGAAATTTTTCTCTCTTTTACTTTTTCGTCATCAGGTTAAACAAATTTTAAAAGAGATACAAAGAAAAAGAAGATTGTAGAATCTCTTCTCTTGAGTAGACTTACTTAGCCCAGTTTTCATATCCGCAATAAAGGAAACTGTCCTAGTTTACATGTAAACAGAGCAAATATCTCTATTTTCTAAAATGAATGTATTCTACTTTTTAGCACAAACCCCTCTGAAACCAATTAATACTGGCATCTGACCTACATAATAGATTCTGAACTCTTTTCTTTCTTGTTTTCTAAATCAGCACAGTTGTTCATGCAACTTTGTATGTTCCATGAACAATTTCGTCAGTGTGAATATATCACTTGAAACAGATTTCCAAAAAGCTCTTTATCCAATATTTTTATACTATTAATTTTAGTTTAAAATTTTTTTTTAAAAGAATTAGCATCCCCCATGCTGCTAGAATCAATTTATAAGTTTCAGTTGGCAGTGTTAAATATATCTAGTCACATATACTGACCTTGTGGTACAATTGTCAGGTTTAAATTTCATCACAAAAACTGTGAAAGAAATAAGACCTTGTTCTTTATCTGTGCCTCTGTCTGAAGTCTGTGTCCTTCCTTCTTCTTCTGGCCTTTGGATTCTCCATTTTTTCACATAAAGAACATTCCTTGGTGATCTCACTCTTCAGTGTGTGCTGTTGAGGCTCTTCTGTGGTAAAGAATCACTATGTTTAGGTCTTACATCTACCACTGCCTCTTAAAAGGAAAAATTTTTAAATAAAATTTCAGGAACGCTACCCAAAGAAAATAAATTCTAGAGGTGAAAATTTTCGGCATCATGCTCAGTACTGGAAAATACATTTTTGTAAGGGGAAAACTATTTAGAGGCCTTACAAATCAGACAAATGTACATAAATACTGCCCATATTATCTGTTAAACACTTTTGAAACAATGCCCAATTATCTATATTTCTTTAAATGCTCATTAGAGAAGAAAAATTACTGGGTTCCCTTGTTATTATTAAACTGAAAACTTATAAAACCTCAGAAGGATCTAGAATGTTGGTGATTTCTTTTGTAAGATCATATTGAATGTAAAGAAAACTGACCCAAGAGCTGTAGTTGATGAAATACATTTATGTCTGTATCCGTATATGCTTCTGTGTTTCTCTAGGTCTAGCTCTATTACCTGCTATTGACATTTTTTGTCTTCTTCTGTTATGACATCTGTATTCCTTTTACGGCAGGTTATTGCCACTCAATCTCTTTTATAAACTTCACACATGGAATGTATCATTGGCATTTCTCTTTCCATAGTATCTTGTATCTCACTAAACTCAAAGTGCTTTGGAATATCATCTTCTACATGTAATAATGTGCTATAAAGGAATACCCGTGCAGCTAATCTAAGAAGTGAAACATTTGCATATTTTTATGAGTGCTACTTGTATATTCCTTCACAAGTGCATATTTCTCCTTCCCACATCCCCAAAGATCACATCTTCCTTCAATTTCTTTATCATTCCCACTGCATGTTTTCCTTTAAATATATGTATGCATGTTTAAATATATGCATACATATGTATATATACTAGATTTAAACACTATATAAGTGGAATTATACTGTTCTGTAAATTGCTTTTTCTACCCCAAAATGTATTTGTGCCAATTAAAATGTTTGGCATGTTTTATTTTCCTAAATGGCTGTGACAATCTTTCCTATCCTATGAGCTCATCTTACTATGTGACTTTGACACGCCTCCTGAGAAGTGTAGGGGGTTGGGTCTTCACCTCCTGAATCTGGGTGGGGAACTTTGAAATGTTCTGAACAAGAGAATGCAGCAGAAATGATGCTTGTGACTTCTGCAGTATATCATATAAAGCATATAGCTTCCAGTCTGCCCTCAATTGCACTCTGTCTCAATGTTTGCTTAAGAGAAAGCAGCCACTGCAATATAAGGAAACCAAAGAAGTTCACATGGCGAGACTACGTGAAGAGGCCTCCTGGAATGTGACTGAGCTGATCAGCTGACACCAGGTAGGTCGGTGCACTTGTGTGTGAGCATGCCAGCCTCTCAGTCTTCCCAAAGAGGCATCAGACAAGGTAGAGAAGAAGAAAATCACTGTGCTTTGCCCAAATTCTAGCACATTAAAATCAAGAGCATAATAAATATTGGTTTTACATCACTAAGTATGGGAGAAGTATGTTACAAAATCATAATACCTGGAACAACATGTATCTTTCTAAGTTTGTGAATACTCTGCATTACACTAATGACTGTACATTATCAGATTACTTTAGTACACAACAACTTATTTATTCCCCATTGGTGAACACTTAATTTGTTTCATTTATGTGCTATTATATATAAAAAATTAAAATAACATTATTTAAAATACCTCTACTGTGCGTAGGCAGGAGTTTCTCTGTGTAGGCATAGTTTTAGGAACACAGTGGTTTGGAACAAAAATATGCATATCTTTAACTTTACCGTATATTGTCAAATGCACAAGGGCATACAAGTTATACTTCACCTTCAATATATGAGTTGTCATTTTTGCATAATCTAATTTTTATTGTTAGATTTTTAAGTCTACTTATCCTTTACTTAAAAAATAGTATCTTGTCTTAAAATTATCTTACTACTCTTGAGGTTAAGTATCATGTTATTTGGTTAGATAGGGGGTGGATTACATATTTTCTAGTATAAAATAATTCATTCATCACTTTGATATACCATATTTAATTACGTTTCTACATATTGACTGCTTTCAGATTGGCTACTTTTTATTTGCTGCTATTTACATCAATGTTTTAACTTCATAATTGAGATTGATCTAAATTTTTTCCCTTTTATACAATCATTGTATACTCATGGAATCAAGTATATAGTAGTGTCATAATATGAATTTTGGAAGGATCCCATTTTGGGATTTCATGAAATTGCCTTTATCTTTTTCTTCAAAGTGTAAATGTTTAACTGGACTCACTTTCAATATTGTTTATTCAAAGAAATTCTCCATTTAACTTATATTCAGATTTGTCTCGATGTTATTAATTTCCTTCAATGATGTTTCATAATTTTCAGATTATAAATTTATACTTATTATATATTCTTTCAAATATTTTTCTTTTTGATATTACTGCAAATGGAATTGCTTTCATTTACATTTATTTTCAAATTACTCATTACTAACATATAGAAATATGATTGATTATTTTGTGTATTGATCTTATGCCCTGCAACCTTGATGAACTCATTTATTAGGTAGTAACATATAGTATTATATGGTAAATACTAAAATATCAATATATAGCAGTGGATTCCTTAGAATTTTCTCTATACAAGATTGTGCTGTCTGAAAATAGAGACCCTTTTACTTATTTCTTCCAAAACTGATGCTATTTATTTATTTATTTTCTAATCCTCTTGGCTAAAACCTCCAGTAAAATACTGAAAAGAAATGACAAGGGCAAGGATCCCTGTCTTGTGCCTGATTTTAGAAAGAAAGTCTTCTGTTTCCACCACCAAATATGATGCTACATATATATATTTCTTTGTAGAAGAAGTTTGTAATTTGAAGAAATTCCCTTCTATATTTAATTTGATGGGGTTTTTTTTATCAAAAAGGGTATTAGATTGTGTACATTGGGGTTTTTTGCACATTTTAAGATAATCATGAGGTTTTTGTCCTCATGATTTTTGTCCATATTCTACTGATATGTTTTACCATATTAATTTATATTGATTATTGGTCAGGGTGGATAATCCATTTTATGTATTTTTAGATTGAGTTGCTAGAATTTTGTTGAAGATTTTCCTGTCTGCATTAAAATGAGATACTTTTCTGTCATTTCCTTTTCTTATGATGTCATTGTCTGGTTTTGATATTAGGGAGTACTGATCTTATAGAGTAAACTGAGAAGTATTTCTCTTCTATTTTGTAGAAGAATTTGTGAATGATTGGTATTAATTATTTTTTAAATGTTTTATTCAATTTGCCAGTGAACTCATCTAAGCATGAAATTTTTGTTGTGAAAATTTTAAATATTACTGTTCAATCTTTCTATGTATAGGTCTATTTAGATTTTCTATTTTTTCTTTAGTCAGTTTTAGCAATTTTCTTGTTTCTATAAATTTCATATTTTATTCCATTCTTGTGTATTGTATTCTCTTATGGTCATATTTATATCTATATGGTCAGCTGTTATAGTCCTGCTTTCATTTCTGACTCTAGTCATTTGGTCTCTTAACCTTTTTTACTGGTCAATCTAGCTAAAGCTTTGTGATTTTGTTGATATTTTCATAGAATTAACTTTTGATTTAGTAGATTTTTCTGGTTTCTATACTCTCTATTTTATTAAATTGGGTTCTAATCATTATAATTTCCTTCATTTTGCTTTAGGTTTAATTTTGTCTTTTTTCTCAGGCAACTTAAAGTGAAAGATACACTGATTTGAGAGCTTTCCCTGTTTTAATGTAGCAATTTACTGCTATAAATTTCCCTCTAAGTACTTCTTTAGCTGTGTCCCATAAATTTTGACATGTTATGTTTTTTATTTTTATTCATACCAAAGTAGTTTCTGATTTGCCTTTTGATTTCATCTGTTACCTATTGACTATTTAGGAATATGTTATCCAATGTCCTCAATTTCTCAAATCTCTCTATTAGTCATTTCAAATTTTATTTCATTGTGGTCAGAGAATATGCCTTGTATAATTTAAATATTTTACATTTATTGGGATTTATTTTATGGCCTAGAGTATGATATGTTATGGAGATTTTCCATGCATACTTGAGAAGAATGTGAATTCTACTCTGTTTGGTGAACTGTTCTATGACTGTTGGTTAGGTATAATTTGTTTATGGTGTTGTTTAAGTCTTCTATGTTCTTATTGATCTTCTACCTATTTATTCTATGCATTGCTGAAAAGAGAGATATTAAAGTCCCCAACTATTATTGCTATTTTCTTAATTCAATTCTGTAGATTTGTGTTGTATGCATTTGCATTTTAAGAATGTATCATCAGTTGCCCCTGTTAATAATTGTGATAGTCTTCTGATGTATGACTTTTTAATCTTTGTAAAATGTTCCTGTGTATCACTAGTAATATTCATTTTGTTTTAAAGTGTATTTAGTCTCATAATAGCATGACCACTTTAATTTATTTTATGATTTTATGTGTATGACATGTCTTTTTCCATCCTTTTGCTTTTCACGTTTTGTATTTTTTATTCTAAGTTGTGTCTCCAATACACAACATATTGTTGGATTTTTTTTTTTTTTTTTTGAGTCAAGGTCTCATTCTGTCTCCCAGGCTAGAGTGCAATGGCATGATCACAGCTCACCACAGCCTCAAACTACTGGGCTCAGGTGATCCTTCCTCCTCACCTTCCTAAGTAGCTGGGATTTCAGACACGCACCACCATGCTTGGTATTTTTTTTTTTAACTTTTTGTAGAGATGATGCCTTACTGTGTTGCCCAGGATGGACTCAGACACCTGGGTTCAAGCAGTCTCCCCGACTTGGCCTCTCAAATTGCTGAAATTACAGACATGAGTCACCAAACCAAGCCAGATTTTATGTTGCAACCTTTAAAACGTTTCCTTTTTCAACTAAATTGCTTGTTATGATCTAAGTTATTGGGAAATTCCAATGACTTTTTTTTTATATGAAGTGTCATTTTCAATACTACCCCTTGCAAAGACATGAGAATTAATCTTCTGTCTTCCTCTCCCAAAATGCTGTTAAAATTTAACTTATAGGTTACACAGAGCATTACATCTCTCCAGGAAGGTATATAATCACTGTAAATTCAACACACTCAGTTTCAGTTTCCCTTGTCATTTTTTAAAACCCCGGGTTTGTACTTTTTTCTATAAGTTCAGGTATGTTTTAATTGTATACATACTTTGAAGAATATTTACAATATCTAGTTGGAAGATATTTATAATATCCAGTTCACTATGTTGCCATATATGGAAGTCTTAGTTCATTCTACAGAGGGCAGCTAAAGAGACTTTTCCAAAGGGAAATCATTTACATAAAATCCTTTTACTGTCATTCCAGTGATCTTAGGATTTAGATAAAGTTTCTAAACAGATCTGACCAGGACCTGCATGCGTATTTCTATGCTGTAGCTTTATTTTGCACTACATTTTATTGGACATTTATTCTCCAGAATTCCAGAGTGGATATTGTTGGCTGGTGTCCTACAGCTTTATGGTGATGATTATCATGTGTGACGAATGTTCAAAAACAATGGCAGCTTATGCCTCACAAGAGTGCAAGTGAGGTAAGGTGCCCCTGCATACTTTAGATTCATTCAAGGAAATGGAGTATGTGTTTAGTATCCATAACCTATCAAATAGCTCAAGTCCCATCAGGTTGGCCACACTGAGTCTTCAAAAAATACACTTCTGAACTTTGTTCAAGCAAAAAAGTTATCCATTAGGAAATACAGAAAAGAATTTAGTCAAGAAACCGAAACCAAAGAAGACTAATGGAGAATCTGAGAGTATATGGCTAAAAACAAATGGGAAAACATGGATAAGTAGGTACCTAATTGTATCTGCAATTCTATCTGCACATAGCAGAATCCATCCACAGGAATCTACCATAGAGATGAAGAAAATGGTAAAGCCAAAAGAGAGTCAAGTTCAGATTGCTGGAGACATTTTAATGAAACAGGAGTTCAGAATAGTAATAAAAACAGAAGCACAGTGTTGCAACAAGACTTACCAAAGAATACAGAAAAAAAGAAGCATACCTGTATTGGAACTTGAGTACAAGACCACCACTGTTAGAAAATAGATCCCCTATGAGTGAGAAGAGGGTTAGAAGTCATCAGCTGCATCCACAGATTAGTCCAGATACACTGTGACCCAGTTTGTTCTACTATGACGAATAACTTTAAAACCCTACAAGACTGTAAATAGGATTTTTTGGTCTTCATTTAATGGACAAAAAATCGTCTTCACTACCTTCTTCCCTTCACCCAGTTAATTCCCCCCTTTGTCTTTATATCTCTGATCATACTTCACTTTCTCAAAAAAAAAAAAAAAAAAACAAACCTTTCCTGACTTCCTGAACTGGTTCTGAATCTCCTCTTCCATGTTTGCATTAATTCATTCAATGTTGTATTCCCGGTGTGTGTGTGTGTGTGTGTGTGTGTGTGTGTGTGTGCGTGTGTGCGTGCGTGTGTGTATTGTGTGGAGATTAGGAGTTCCTAACCCTGAAGCTAGTGAAGCTAGTGAAATAGAAGTGAATAATACAACATCTTTTTCTTGGGGGATTCTTGGTTTGGAGCATCTCACTGTAGCTGATTATATAGACGGAAGAGTTTTGGTGCCATGGAGTATGGAGGCCCAGCTAGGGGAGACGAGGAGCAGCAGAAATGAGCTTGGAAACTGGTTACTAGAAACAGCATTTGCAAAATTCCAGAACATAATAAAATAACCTCCATTCTTTCTCTGATGTTTTTGCCACTCCGGAAAAGAAAAAGGGTAATAGGAAACCCACGGGGCTCTGCAGCTCTGTTGACTAATATCTACCATTGAATTACTTTTAGTCTATAACCAGACACTAGAAAGCAGGCCTTTCCTTGAATAAGGGGCTGATTGTCCACATGTCAGCATCAGCTTGAGTTGGGAAAATTTTGACTCATAATATCTGAAGAAACTAAATGAATAAATGTGTGGTGCTGAGACTCTCTATGAGTGGCGCTTAAAAAAAATTGTCCACAGACACGGGGAGAGATCGTTCAACACGAATGTGGTATTCTTGCTAATTCTTGGGCTACACTGATGAGTTTGCAATTAGGCAGAACACTCTCTCTCCATCACAGAGCAGGCAGGAGAAGAAAGCCCTGATTTAAAACACAAAAGCCCTTCCTGCTCTGGCACAGAACCTTCAGCAAGATGAACCTGGTTGGATCCTAACAGAGGCCTTTCTGCCAGAGCCTGGATTTTCAGAATGTGAGTGATTCTTTCTCCTCGTAATTACCGATAATGTTGCTGGGGGAACTGAAGACACATTGAATAGGGAATTAGATATTACAGCTCTCTATTGCAGAGCATATAAGACAGCAGCCTTGCTATTTACATCACACAGACTCCAAATGCAATTTTTGGATCTGCACTCCCTGTTCTAGTTTTCACTCCTATCCTTTTTCTCCTCATCTGCCCCGTGCGAAATCCTTTGCACATTTTCGTGTCATCTGTACTCTTCAGAATTATTTTTCAAAATCAGAACTATTACTTCGACTAAACCTTCCCTTTGAAGTATTCATCATTTGCTGAATGTGAATAATGAAATAACTATCTTATGTTTTTATGCATTGCTTATCCTACTTATCCTACTACAAGCATGACTTCATCCATCAAAAATGCACAGTTGTTTGACATTTAACCTAGAAAAACATTGAGGCCAGATTAGATAGATATCACCACTTTGCTATAGATCCAACCACAAGTTCAGAGTCTTGTGGAGCAGAAGCCAACACGCCAATCAAGAGAGCAATTGAGTGACACATATACAAGGGAGGACTATTCCCTGGGGCAGTCAATTTGTGGGTTTTTAATAGTTTTAGAACCTTTCCTTGGAATCAGGAATCATAAATAAATCTAATATGATTTATTTATTTATCTATTTTTATTTATTTATTTTAGAGACAGGCTCTTGCTCGATTGCCCAGGCTGGAATGCAGTGGCATGATCACAGTTCACTACAGTCTTGAACTCCTAGGCCCAAATCATCCTTCTGCCTCAGTCTTCTGGATAGCTGGGACTACAGGTGTGTGCCACCACACCTTGACTAATTTTTAATTTTTTTTTTAAGAGATGCCCGGTCTGGTCTCGAACTCTTGATCTCAAGCAATCCTCCTGCCTGAGTAGCTGGGATTCCAGGCATGAACCACCATGCCTGCCCTCATATACACTGTTTAATTTTCTTCAAGTATTTTTTTAAAGTTTTTATTCGGCAACGTTCTAAGAATGCCTTATAAAGGTAGCCTTTTCACATCTTTTTTGTGAACTTTTTTTCTTACTTTGTATTCAGTTGTCTACTCTTTGGGGCCAGGAGGCTTTTTACTTGATCTCTTAGGGTCTATTATTTCTCTATTTAAGGATCCAGCCCAGTTTTTTCAGTCTAGCTAAAATGAAGAGTTCAAGAGTTACTTTGGATTAACTTTTTGAGGTTAAAAAGCCTACCTGACCCTGCTTTTAAAGTTTCTTGAAGACTTCTTTTATTGAATTGGGAAAGTAAATTGATGTTCTCTCATTACTCAGACCTTACCACTGAACAGAATTGTGCTTAATTCTAACCTTGGATCTCCTGAAGTTTGAGTAGGTTCAAATCTTAGTATATATTCCCTTTCAATCCAAATTGCTACAGAGAACACTGACACCTCCAGATGCTGTTAGCTTTTCTAAAATCACCTCCAATCTCCTTAGTATTTGCACTGTTGAAAGAAAAGTAGCAGAATGTCTTACTGAGCTGAGACTGAGGTGAGGGAGGGAGATGGCTGTTAGAACTGTTTGCCTGTTTCCTTAGAAATAGTGTGGGAATGTATACTATGTAAAATTACAAGGTCTCTGCTCCAAAATAATTTTAATAAATTCTGGCAGGGAAGCAAAGAGAGAATAACACACATTGGTGCCACTTTTAAAAATCTATCTGAAAAGTAAGGAAAATGATGTTTTGCTTTCTTTGGTTTGTATAGAAGGAATTTAGACATTCTAATACTTAATTCTCATTTCTTATATTTGAATGAAAACAATATCAAACAAAAAAAAGTCTTCAAAAAATAAATCCCATGGTAGCACATGCCTGTAATTCCAGCTACTTGGAAGGCTGAGTTGGAAGGATGGCTGGCCACTGCCCTCTAGCCTGGGCGATGGAGTGAGATACCAACTCAAATAGATGATAGATAGATAGATAGATAGATAGATAGATAGATAGATAGATAGATAAGATAGATAGATAATAAAAATTTCAAAATACCTGAAAATATCTCATGAAGACATAACTGAATCATATAATGATTTTTCTTTAAACAAAACACAATAATATCAACAAGGGTACCTGCATGATCAATGTTTGTATACCTAACCCTGAATTGTACCCCTCATCTTTATAATAAATTAAATAATTAAAAAAGCACAATAAAAACTCTACTGCAATGCAATAAGACACCAAAATTACCACGAGAGAAAAATAATGGAAAAAAACATTTCCGTTGCTTACTCATATAGAAAAATAACCCTTAGCTATAATCCTAGCAGAAATCCTTCACAGGAAAGATCAGGTTGCCTCAAAGATACTGTATTTGGTTTAACTTAGAATTAAGTTTTATTTTTAAGGTGTTCTTCAAACAGAGAGCAACAGAGATGTAGAAGGTAAAAATGGCTTACTGAAGTCGTTTGGTAGAATCTCTCTTCCACAGCAGCCGTTGAAAAACAAGGGAAATCCCAACAAAAAGAACAAGATGGCCCAGAAATTCAAGACCAAGAGACCAACCTGTGCACGTAGCAAGACTTTGCTTATCCCTCCTGCCCCGCCAAAAAAACTAGGTGTGGTGGCACGTGCCTGTAGTCCCAGCTACTTGGATGGCTGAAGAGGGAGGATTGCTTAACAGGAATTGGAGGTGGCAGTGAGTTGTAATTGTGCTGCTGTACTCCAGCTTGGAAAACAATGAAACTTCAATTCAAAACAAACACACAAAAAAAACAAACAAACAAATAACAACACCAAAGGAAAACAGAACCCAAACCAAACTACCCAACCGACCAAATTAAGAAGCAAACAAAGCAAGGAGAGGAATGGAATATTCTGGTAAGAAGTGGTTGTTAACCATTTCTGTACTGGGAATAATACAATGAATTAAAGTAGCCTCAAATGTATAATAACTTAAACTGTCTTGGCATCTTTTTCTCTATCAATTGAAGAAGTGGATGGGTATTGGGAATAAGATGGGGATAAATGAAGACAAGAAAAATATGAAAAAGATATTCTCACAGGCAAATAATAATTGTAATACTGTCTAATGAATTGTTGGATGAAATGGAAACTTGGAAGGTATCCCTTCGTAGAAACACATATAAATTTAGTCACAATGACTGATACCTGTAATCCCAACATTTTGGGAGGCTGAAGCAGGAGGATCACTTGAGTCCAGGAATTTGAGTCCAGCCTGGGAAAGAAAGCAAGATCCTGTCTCTACAAAAACAATGTACAAAATTAGCCGGGCATGGTGGCACTCACATATAGCCCCAGCTATTTGGGAGACTGAAGTGGAAGGATCCCCTGGGTCCGGGAGTCTGAGGCTACAATGAGCTATGTTATGCCACTGCATTCCAGTCTGGGTGACAGAATGAAAACTCCATTTATATAGAATGAATTTTGATACACAATATATAACTACACCCAAGTGAGAGCAAAGCACATATTCTAATAACAAAAGCATCATACCACTTCAGCTTTTCCATGGGCCTTTGCATAATACACTAAAACTTTTGTGTGTTCCATGTAGATAGAACAAAAGTTATCACCGTTGAGCTGTAGCTCCAGGAGAAAAACAAACAAGTCTCAGATACAGTTGTAAATATTATACATTTTAAATGTCACAATATTGTATCAGAGCAAATAGAAATTTTGAAAAGAAATCTCTAAGCATGAGTAAGATGAAAAGAAATGACTTTTTTTTAATATACATAAAACATGGAAAAGAATGCAGTAAGAAAGGAAAAGAGGGAAGGAAGGAAGGAAAAAAAGGTGAGGGAGAAAGATAAGGAAGGAGGACATATATAATAGAAAAAGGAGTCTGCCTAGAAGAAAATATTACTAAATGAATATTTTCGGTGTTTGCTTTACTCCCTACTGCAGCATCTTATTAAAAATTAATTAAATAAAAATGAATTCAAAGAGGAAATGAATAAAAAATAAAATTATATGAAAAGAGAAATTATTGATCTAATGAAATAGATAAAAATAGATAAAAAGCCATAGTAATTTCTCTGGAGACAACATTAGACTTAAACCATCAGAGATCATAGTTAGTTTTTAAATGACAGGAAAAATTATGAGAAAATGTAGAAGAAAAAGACAAATATATTAAAGCAGTCTAAAGCTATTAGATATTGAATATAAATTAAATTGGGATTATTGGTGTCTTTGAGGAGAAGCCAATAAATGAGGATAATCACTATTCAAAGTAGAATATAAGAAGACAATTTTTCTGGAGTAAAGATCTACATCTGCAGCTTAAAAGATCATGACATTCTTTTTCCAGTATTAAGTCATCTACAAGAGGGCAAATGTCAGTCAGACCTTCAATCCCTTCACAGCAAATTTTATAACTAGAAGAAAACAGAGCAATATTTGCAAAGATTCAAAGAGTTTTTAAAACTTGTATTTAAAGTATATTATACCAATGCACAATGGGATTCACATACAAAGAAGCCAATTTTGAACTTCTTCTAAGTTATGCTTTTTCTATTTAACAACACTTTTTCATTATTTTCTTTAAAATATGTATATTTTTTTCTACATCGGGCCTCCAACATTAAACTAATCCTGATGTCTCTGAGTAAGAATATAAAGAGTGGATCAGGTTTGAAAGACATTTGAGAATGACATGATTGCTTTTACTCAATGAACTAGCAAGTAAAACAGGACAGAAATATAGAACAAGTAAGCATGTCCAAGTCCTTTATAAGGGCAAGGAGGTTTTTGACAGATTCCCTTGGGTTTTCCGGGTCTAGGGTCATATTATCCACAAAGAGGAAAAGCTTAACTTCCTCTTTTCCTTTGTTTTTTTTTTTTTTTGAATTGGAGTCTCACTCTGTCACCCAGACTGGAGCGCAGTGGCCCTCCCGGCCACCACAGCCTCGACCTGCTGGGCTGCAGCGATCCTTCCGCCTCAGCCTTCCAAGTAGCTGGAACTACAGGCGTGCACTACCACACCCGGCTAATTTTTTATTTATTGTAGAGATGAGGTCTCACCAAGTTGCCCAGGTGGGCCTCGAACCCACGGGCTCAGGCAATCCACTCACCTCAGCCTCCCAAGGCGTGGGATTACAGGTTGAGCCACCGAGCCCGGCTCCTCTTTTCCTCTTTAGATAGTCCTGATGTCATTCTCTTGTCTGATTACTCTAGCTAGGACTTCAACATTATGTCGAACAGGAAGGGTAAGATGGGTAGAGATGGGTAGCCTTGTCTTGTTCCAGTTTTCAGGGAAAATACTTTCAATTTACATTCATGTAGTAATATGTTGGTTGTGGGTTTATCATAGATGGCTTTTACTATTTTGAGGTATGTTCCTTCTATACCTAGATGTTCAAGGGTTTTTTTTTTAACCAAGAATGGATGCTAGAACGATCATGAATAGCCAAAACAATCCTCAGGGAATAAATAAATAAATAAATAAATAAATAAATAATTGGGGGTATCACACTTCCAGGCGTTAAACTTCATTATAAGCCTACAATAATCAAAACAGCCTGGTATTGGTACAAGAACAGGCATAGAGACCAATGGAGCGGGATAAAGATTCCAGAAGCAGAACCTCGGTTTCTCAACCAACTCCTCTTCGACAAAGCCTCCACCAACAACCACTGGGGAGAATGGAATCTATTCAGTAAATGGTGCTAGGGAAACTGGCTCACCACATGCAGAAGAATGAAACAGTAATCTATTACAGAAACAAATAACTGAGTACCACATGTTCTCACTCATAAGTGTACCCTGAACACCTATCATAATACTCAAAAAAAGGGATTGGCAGTAGCTGGACACTACCAGGGAGCAGAGAGGCCCATAACATCAATAAGGGTGACTGACCCTAATCTAGGCGAAGTGAAGTCCAATGGGAGGCCCAAACCTTCACTTGTACCTAAACCACTTAAGTACACAGTCCTGATTTGTACCCCACAACTTTAAAATTAAATTAAATTAAAGTTAAAAAAAAAAAGAATGCCAGTGAGTAGACAAAGCTTCTGGTGCCTCTCTCTAGGCCTTTGAAGAACTGAACTGATGAGGTGATCAGTGCAACCTCCATGAGGCAAGGATCTCACCAAGCTAGAGTAACTGGAAGTTCGCATTGCCTTACATGCCATTAGGCTGCAGGTGGGGTTGAGGTAGAGCAGCTGCATCAGTATTTGGCATACATCCTGACAGAGATGGGTTTATCCCAGAGTTGAATAAGCTACTCTCCTATTTTGTATTATTTCTTTTTTGTTTTTTTTTTTTTTTTTTGAGTTGGAGTCTCACTCTGTCGCCCAGACTGGAGTGCAGTGGCCGCTCCCGGCCACCACAACCTCGCCTGCTAGGCTCCGGCGATCCTTCCGCCTCAGCCTTCCAAGTAGCTGGAATTACAGGCATGTGCTACCACGCCCGGCTGATTTTTTGATTTATTGTAGAGATGAGGTCTCGCTGCCCAGGCGGGTCTCGAACCCGCGGGCTCAGGCAATCCACTCACCTCAGCCTCCCAAAGGCGCGGGATTACAGGCTGAGCCACCGAGCCCGGCTTTATTTTGTATTATTTCTATCACATCCACATTTAATCCGCGTGCGGCCTGTTCCAACAGGTATTGACTACATTACAAGGTCAGATATAAATAAATATAGCATCCTTTGTACTTTTGAGGCATACTGCTAGTATATAGACTATGAATTAATTTTATTTCATACTTTATTTTTATTCTTTTCTGCTTTGGTAACAACATTTTCTGCAATTTCCTCCATAATTTCAAATCTGTGCATCTTACTCTATTATTTTCTATGTTTTCAGCTCATTCTCTCTGGTCCCCAAATTGCAGCATTTTCTTCACTGGGACCTCCCATTCTATCGATCTTGCTGAGTTTCCCACCCACCACTCTCTACATGCTTCTTCTCTCCTTTGAAATCAGTTTAGAATTCACAGTTAACCATTTTAATTACTTCCTGCGTTTCTTTGACTTCCATATCTTTCTCTCACTTCATTGCACTGACCTACAAAAAGCAGAGCCTTTGTTAAATCCAACTTTGCCTGGTCCACACCTGCCACTATTTAACCAAATATTACTGGCTAAAAACACACACATACATACACACACAGCCACATATGTTTGAAAGTCATGACACATGTCTCAGTGATTCTTCAAGACTGCCTGATTATCATTTTCCATTTCCATAATCCATTCACTTCCCTTTCTATTCCAAACCTCAAACATCTCCTCCCAACAGCCTCACTTTTAGATGATAACTTGATTTTAACATTTTGTCATAGATGAATTTTTCATCATCACTCTGAAACAAATCATTCCATTTGTTGCTAGATCCCATCCCTTTTGATCATTCTCTGTAGTATAAGCATACATTTTTTTTGTCTCTCATTTTTAAAAAATGCCTTTTCTGGAATCCACTAGCTCTGCCCCATCATTTTTATCCCCTTTGCAGAAATGCTTGCAAGTGTCTATACAAACTCCAATTCTTTTCCTTTCATTCTCAAACTGTACTGCACTGGAACTGTTGACTTCCCTGTTGCTAATTTCAATCGACAATGCTCAGATATTTTCAGCAAAATTGGACACTGTTGAATACCCCTTCTCTTTTGATGAATCTTCCTTGCTTGGATTCCAGGACACCATTATTGTTTTGATATCCTCCTGTCTCACTGGTTATTCTCCCTCTTCTCTGAGAATACTCTGAGCTACTCTGCTTATCTCTGACCACCTTCATTTTGAAGGTCACCAGTCCTTGGTGTTTTTCCCTTCTTTTTACTAACGATCTCTTCCAATGTTTTCTATGATTGTCACCATGTTTTGAATAATGCTTCTGGAGCAATGGATGTCAACATAAGAGTTACATAAATGATTTGGAGTGTTATCTACAATTTTAAATTATTGATATCCTTCTATCAAGTCAAATTGAAAATTGACTGTATTTTCTTGAGCAAGTTTTTGATAAATGTGATACTTGGCTAATAACAAAATGCCCAGTGGTTGTAAATGAAGGCATTTAGAAAGAAAATAAATAAGTCTTCGAGGCAGAATTAAATGTCATAGTATTTGAAGACTTTCAAGTAAATCAGTCAGTCATTTGTTGAGGGATATGGGCAGAGTTTGATTACTTTATTAAGAAACAGTTATCCATCCACTCTTCTCTGACATAAACATAAATAACATCTAGTAAATTATTGCATTTCATGAGAGGCCACATAATGATGGGTATGACACTTAGAAGAGCTTGGAATATTTTAAATGTAATAATACAAAATTTCTGAAATTTTTGTTTGATTTCCTCAGAATTTCAAATGCATGTGTCTGTTAAAAGTCATTTCTTTTTGTCCTTGGGGAAGCAGTTTAAAACTTGAGTAACTTTATCAGAAAGCATTTTTTGTGTGTGTGACAGTTGCTTTAACAATGGGCTTTCTTCTTCTCAGGAGGGAAAATATCAATGTCATGTGATATGTCAGTTGCTATGGTAACTATACCTCATTCTTTTTTTTTAATAACAGTTTGAACTGGCTCTTAAACCTGAGCAAAAATCTGGCCTGCTGAAGAGTAAATTGCTGCCTCACTAGAGCTTATCCCTTAAGTTTCACTCCCCCTCCTTCTCACCCCCACCTCCAGATGCTTATTTGACATTTATTCACAAATACTCAGATTCAGTCCACTTAGATAGCTATGTGATGCAATAAGAAATATATTAGTAAGAGAGTACTAATTAAATATGAAGAAAAAGCTAAGTTTTCCAGTGTACCTCTGTTAATACAAAAAAAAGGATCGATTTTATTTATCTTAAAACTATCAGGTCTTTTAATGTATCAACTTCAACTCCACTTTTCTCACAGAACTCTGATTCTAAATGTTTGTCCACTGTTCTCTATCTCGGTCTTGATAATGGCCATTTGAATACAGATGAAGCTCAAAATTGACTTGATTTCACTTTAATTCCTGTGTTATTGAAACAAAGCTTGGACAAACTAATCTCTAACGTGCAAGCAAGTGAAGTACCCATTGACCAACATCTTACAGTAGCAATAGAGAAATTTGACAATCTTTCTACTATTCACTTTCTATAGCTACTTGTGAAATAAATCATAAAGTATTTAACAACATTTTATCCTAAGGTCATAGTCTTTAAGAAATAAACTTTGATTAATTTTATTGAGATAAATAGACTTGTCAATATTATAAGAGTTTTTATTTGTAAATTACTCTCAAAGAAAGAGAGTGAGATCTAAATGCCACATCATTTATTAATACATGAAAGTTAATTTGTGTTCATATGACCTTCAAAATATAGACTGCATAATAAACCTAAAATTAAAATGCTAATCAGCAATAAAGATTAAGTACTATTGTTATAAGTTAGATTTTATAATATATGTGATATTCATATTATATTCTCACATATATACTGTTGTTATAGTTAGATTATATTAATCTTATTGTATTATCACATAGGTCTTGAACATAATATTATCTCTATGTATTTAAATATGTAGAGAGAAAATCAGTAACATATGACCTACCAAAATTTTTATTTCATGTATGTATTTTATACAAACATACAAACACACACGCAAGCACATGCACACACACACACACACACACACACACACACACACACACACACACACCACATTATTAAGCATGCCCCAAAACTTGGGATGTATATTTGGAAAGTAATGGTAATTGTGATGAATGTTTTATAAAGGTAAACCAATATATATAGTGTCAAGAAAAATTCCTCATCACATTCTTCTATCTCCAAAATTAATTAGAGAATAGGAATTAACATAGATGTCTAGAGCACTAACAGGCAGCCTGAAGATTATGGATGCAATTGAGGCTTTATTTGTTAAAGAAAGATGCTGCTTTTTTCCCCCCTCAAGCCAATCATAAAGGTGTAAGAAATTTCGTCCCTTGTATGACATCACCCTACCTCTTCCTACTCCTGCCATAGGCTCCCTAGGATATATGGCCTTTCAGGGATATAAAGGACTTACTGACTCTAGAGTAGAGACAGATAGACAGATGGATATATCATAGATAGATAAATGTTAAAGAGTAGCATGGGGTGGAAAAAGAGAAAGAGCCCTTTTTGTAATGTGATATAATTCTTAGTATACTGGTCAAGGTTATATTTTAATCCAGAAAAACAATCCCAACAGGATGTATAAAGAGATTTATTAAAACAATTGGCTCACGAGATTAGGGTGAGTCAGCAAGCTGGAGACCTAGAGGAGTCAGTGATGCAGTTACAGTCCAAAGGCCAACAGGGTCAAACATTATTCTCATCCAAAGCACCCTAAGTAAAGCATCCAGAATAATGTTTGACCAAATATCTAAGCACCCTGTGGCCCAGTCAAATTGATTCATAAAATTAATCATAATACCTGGGCTCTCTTCAGGTTTTGCTTCTACTCAGCAATTAAACCTTGCCAATCAGCTAACCTCTATGAACCTTGTTTGATTACATGAAATGAGAGATTGGGTAAGACCAGCTTTAAGATTCTTATTAGTTCTTGGGGAGGGAGGAGGGTGGGGAGCATATGTGACAATACAAAGGGTACCTGGTCCACTACCAGGGGGAGTGAGGGCCAGTTGGAAGCCCAAACTTCACTTGCATGCAGCCTACTTATGGAGTTAATCCTCACTTGTACCTTATATTTCTACAATGAAACAGAATTTAAAAACGGGTAATAAAATCCTATAACTTAAAAGAAAACGTATTAGTTCTAAAATATTATATTCTCATGCAGGTATAGTCATTCTAGCAATACTCCTTTAAAGTTCCACAAAACCAAATAAATAGAGAATCTGTAGCATAAGACCAACCAAAAGCATTTATTATTATAATGCACAAGTACAGACACCTTGTTCTTCTTTTATTAATCTTTAAATTTGTTTCAATTAGTGCAATATGAAGAAACATTTAAATAAATATCCCAGCTGGGCTGGGTGGCTCAGCCTGTAATCCCGCTCTTTGGGAGGCTGAGGTGAGTGGATTGCCTGAGCCCGCGGGTTCGAGACCCGCCTGGGCAGTGAGACCTCATCTCTACAATAAATCAAAAAAAAGTCAGCCGGGTGTGGTAGTGCATTCCTGTAATTCCGGCTACTTGGAAGGCTGAGGCAGAAGGATCGCCGGAGCCCAGCAGGTCGAGGCTGCGGTGGCCGGGAACGGCCACTGCACTCCAGTGTGGGTGACAGAGTGAGACTCCAACTCAAAATAAATAAATACATACATACATACATAAATATCCCAAATAGAACCAAAGACACTTTTGGGATATTAGCAGTAATATGAAGAAAAAAGTCCATTAAAAATGAAAGAAGGTATTTATACTCAAATAAACCTATAAAGTGTTTGAGATGTTAATTGTCTCCCTCCTGTACCTTCCATAGAGTGAAACTCCCAGAAATGGCATATATATAAAATATTGAGATACAGAAAAGCTTGCAAATAAGAGATATCAATGTGGTGATGATTACTGCACAAAAAACATCCTTGAGGTTGTAGAATAAAATTTAGACTATGACAAACACAACCACCATAAACAATAAATAGTATATTAACCCTAATCTGAAAATCTTTTTAAAAAATCAGAGAGAATAAAAACACTTTTCCTATGAAGTAATGAAGGTAAGAATTACCACAGACATCTCTTGAAAAACCACACCAGCAAAAAGAAAGTATAGTAAAATACTTAACATAGAATGTTGAAAGAGAAAAATCATTCACCTAAAATTCTGTATAGCATAAATCCATCCTTCTAAAATGAAGGAAAAGTAAAGACTATCTCAAACAAGAATTGAGTGTATATACCTTACAAGAAATGTTAGAAGAAGCTTTTCAGATATAAAGAAAAGTATATAGGTCAACATTGGGATCTAAAGAAAGAAAGAGCATTAGAGAATAAATAAATGAAGGCAAAACAAAATCTTCTACTTTTCATTCTTAATTGATCTAACAGGTAAATATTCTTCAAAATAATAGCAATTGAATTGCCTTACTGTAGCATATGCATAAGTTAAATTAAGTAATTCAATAAGGGATAGGAGGGAAGTACTGAGAATATTCTATTACAAGACACTTTCTCTACCCATGAAGCAGTATAGTATTACTTGAAAGATGACTTAGATTGGTTGGAAATGTATATTGAAAACTCTAGGGTAACCTTTAAATTGTTTTTTGAAAAATATAATTGATATGTTAAGAGAAGAGAGAAAATGGAATCATATAATGTGCCCATTTAAAGCCACAAATGACAGGAAAAGACTGGAAGACAAAAACAAAACAAAACAAAAAAAACACAAAGAACAAAGGCAATAAATAGAAAATGGTAACACACATGGTATATATTAATCCAGACCAAACTTCACTTGCATGCTGCCTACTTATGAAGTTAATCTTCACTTATACCTTGTATCTCTATAATACAACAAAATTTAAAAGCAAGCAATAAAATCCTATAACTTAAAAGAAAATGTCTTAGTTGTGAAGTATTATATTCTCCTTCAGGTACAGCCATTCTAGCAATACTCCTTTAATGTCCCACAAAACCAAATAAATAAGATAATCTGTAGCATAAGACCAACCTAAAGCATTTATTATCATAATTCAGAAGTACAGACGTCTTGCTCTTCTTTTATTAATCTTTAACTTTGTTTCAATTAGTGCAAAATGAAGAAGCATTTAAATAAATATCCCAAATAGAACCAAAGACACCTTTGGGATGAGTGTGAGTGGATTAGATGTGCTAATTAAAATACAGGCACTGTCAGAGTGAACTTCCAAGATAATAATAATAATAATAATGACTCATCTCTATGTTGTTTATGAAAAATTCACTTGAAATATAAAGATGGCCAGGCTCAGTGGCTCAGCCTGTAATCCCCCACCTTGGGAGGCTGAGGTGAGTGGATTGCCTGAGCCCGCCGGTTCGAGACCCGCCTGGACAACTTGGCGAGACCTCATCTCCACAATAAATCAAAAATTAGCCAGGTGTGGTAGCACGCGCCTGTAGTTCCAGCTACTTGGAAGGCTGAGGCAGAAGGATCTCCGGAGCACAGCAGGTCGAGGCTGCGGTGGCCGGGAGCGGCCACTGGACTCCAGTCTGGGCAACAGAATGAGACTCCAACTCAAAAAAAAAAAAAAAAAAAAATATATATATATATATATATATATATAGAGAGAGAGAGAGAGAGAGAGAGAGAGAGATGCTCGTAGATTAAGAGTAAAAGTACATAGAAAGATAAACAGGCTAATCTCAGGGCCAGATGGCTTTATTAGTGAATTCTACCAAACATTTAAGAAAGAAATGTTACCAGTGTTCTACAGAAAATAGAAGCAAAAGAAGTCTCCCTAAATTATTTTATGAGGCTAGCATTACTCTAGCAACAAAGTCATAAAAGAAAAATAATACAAGGAAGAGAAACTATAGGCCAATATCACACATGAAGATACAGGCAGAAATTTTCAACAAAATATCAATAAGTTTAATCTAACAATGTATAAAAAGTATTAAACACCATGACCAAGTGAGATGTATCACACATATGCAAGGCTGGTTCTACCTTCAAAATACAATTAATGTAATCTACCACATCAACAAACTAAATAAGAAAAATCACATGATCATGTCAATCGATTTTTAAAAATTATTTGGTAAAATGCAGTATCAGTTTATGATAAAAAATTTAAACAGACTTGAGGTAGAGAGAAACTTCCTTAACTTGATAAAGAACATTTATATAAACCTGCAGTTAACAAAGTACTTAATGATGAAGAAATAGAATCCCCTTAAGAGCAAGAGCACGACAAGATATTCCCTCTCACTGCTATTTAAAAAATTTATATGCAAATCCTCACATGTATCACTACTGTTATACATCTTAATGGCAGTCTTAGCCAATATAATAAGGCAAGAAAAGAAAATAAAAGATATAGACTGGGGAAGAAGAAATAAAACTGCCTTTGTTTCAGATGACATGATTGTCTATGTAGAAAGTCTCAAAGAATCAACAAATAAAATTCCTGTAACTAATAACCAATTATAGCAAGGTTTCAGGATACAAGGTTTATACACCAAGTCAATTGATTTCCCATGTACTGGATATGAACAGCTGACGTTTTGGACTTAAAACTGCACTCCAATTTACATTATCTCTGAAAAAAATGAAAGACTTAGCTATATATTTAACAAAACACATGCTAGATTGATATAAGAAAAACTACAAAAATCTCATAAAAAATTCAAAAGATCTACACAAACGCAGAGATATTGTATGTTCATGGATAGGAAGACTCAATTTTTTTTATGATGTCAGTTCTTCCTAATTTGATTTATAAATTTTAAAAAATCCCAATTAAAATCCTAATAAATTATTTTATAAAAATTGACAAACTGATTATATATTTTATAAGAAAAGCAAAAGACTAACACTACAATAGCTATAAAAAGCAACAGCTAACACAATATTGAAGGAAAAAAACCAGTTGGAAGACTGCTATTAGCCAACTTCAGGACTTCATATAAAGAAAGACAGTTATCAAGATAGTGTGGTATAGTCCTAAGAATAAATTAAGAGGCCAGTGGAACATAACAGAAACCCGGAAACAAAGTCACAAAAATATAGTCAAGTGATATTTGACAAAGGAGCAACGAGAGGAGGGGAAGTATTGTCTTTTCAACATACAGTACTGGCACAACTGAACATTACTTGGAAAAAAAAAAAAAAAATCTAGACCCAGACCTTGCAACCTCACAAAAATTGACTCAACATCATTTATGAACTTAAATATAAAATGCAAAACTCTGAAACTTCTAGAATATAAAATACAAGGAAATTCAGATTCAATTGTGTTTGGTAAAGGCCTTTTAGATACACTACCAAAAATTTTATCTGTAAATGAAAAAAACAGTAAGTTAGATTAAATTAACAATAGGTTAAAAACCCTGTTAAGAGAATTAAAACACAAGCCACAGTCTGGGGGGGAAAAATATTTGCAAAATGGTTATCATATAAAGGACTTATACCCTAACTATACAAATGACACTTAAAATGCAATAAGAATCAATCCAATTAAAAATAGCCAAAATATCTGAACAGACACTATACCAGAGGAGATACACAGTTGGCAATAAGAGATGAAAATATGTTTAAAATCATATGTATCTAAGAAATTGTAAACTAAAATGAGATTTCACTGCACACACATAGGAATGGCTAAAATCCAAAATACTTAACAACCCAAAATGCTAACACAGATATGCAGTGAGGAAAACTCTCATTCATTGCTGATACATTGATGCAAAATAGAACAGCCACTTCAGAAACCTGTCTGGCAGCTTCTTAGGAAGCTAGGCATTGTCTTGTCATACAGTCTAGCCGTCATATTCCCTGATAATTGCTCAAACGAGTCACATTCACTAAAACCTGCACACAAATGTTTGTAGCAGTTTTTTTCAGAAGTGTCAAAACTTGGAAGCAGCCAAGACATTGTTCAATAGGTGAATGGAAAAACCAGTTGTGGTGCATCCATAGAGTGGAATATTTTTCAATTATAAAAAGAAGTGAACTACCAAGCCAAAAAAAAAAGACATATAGGAGCCTGCAATGCATATCACTAAATGAATTAAGCTATTTGAAAAGTCTGCATGTTGTGTGATTTCAACTATATGACATTCCAGAAAGAACAAAACTATATTCATACAAATAGTATAAAATTCAGTGGTTTCCAGGTCTCCCAGAGAAGGAAGGGAGGATAAGTAGGTGGAGAAACTATTCTGTATGATATTTTAATGGTGAATTTTAATGGTATTAGGCATTTGCCAAAACCCATAGAACTGTGCAACATAAAGAGTGAACTCTAATAAAATCTATGAACTTTAGTTAGTGATAATGTGTCAGTATTGGCTTATTAATTGTAACTAATGTACCATACTAATGCAAGATGTTATTAACAAGGGAAACTAGGCATGTAGGAACAGGGTGAGAAGGTACACGGGGAACTTTCTCAGCAGTTTTTCTGTTGTCGTCCAAAAATGAAATTGAGGTAAAAATTATTTCCAACTGGAACTGGCATTTAGTGTCAGAAATCAAATGAAACCAATCTAGAATTGAGCTATGGCTACCTTCTTCGCACCACTGGCCTCAAATTTCTCCAAGGATGACTGGGGCTGGGTGAGGGGCTGAAGTGCTGAGGGTGTGTCCAGTGTTTGTGCTCTACTCTAAGGTGTCAGCCACCTTTATATCTGTGCCACAAAGAAATCTATCTTCATGGCCTTGCCCTGTCTCCACAGTAAAGGGCTGTTGCTTCTTACTTTGTGTTTCCAAGGCTAGTGTTGGATAGTGCAGGGAAGGGTATCTGTTTCCCTGGCCCAACCTTGGTGTTTGGTCAGCTTCGTCTGCTCAAGACATTGGGGTGCATTTTTCTCATCATTTCTGCTCTTTCTCCTTGTGACAAGTATCTTCCATTTTCTCTTCCAGAGGTAGGTGACTTCTAACTCATGTGTCATAGAAGATCTTGGTCTCAATACTTTTTCCAGCCGCTTTGAGCCTTTCCCAGGTTCAGAGAATTTTACTACTCTGTTCTAGCACCATCAGAAGTAGCTGTGTACCTGTGACCGCAGGACTAGTGTCTGCTGCCCTTGTCTCAGAAAATTGAGTCTTTTGAGATGCTTAATCCTAGCAGAAGGGCATATTTTCATGTCTTTTTCTTCTTTCACACTTGTACTTGCAAGAAGGTTGCTCTCCAGTTTTTGTTCCTGCCAAACTTCTTCATGAGTACGCATTGGAGATTCATGGAAATACACCTGCAAAGAGGTGCAAATTTCTCTTGTATGTGAGTCTCCCAGGGATTCTATTTTATCATGCTAACTGATACAAGATGGGGGGGGCACCAAAAAAGCAGGAATTCATTTATTTAAAAAGCTGCGTATTTATTTTACTATGTTTAAACTTGTCACCTTCAAATTACTCTCTATTTGATGCAATACACCTATCACTTTTTTCCACAGCTCAAAAAAGTTTTTGAACTCATCAATTTTGATGTATTTTAGTGCTTCTGCCGTTTTGTTTGACCTCTTCCACATCAGCAAAATGTTTCTCTTTGAGGGCTTTTTTCATCTGAGAAAACAACAAAAAGTTTCTTGGGGTAAGATTAGATGAATAGGGAGGGTGGTCGTGGGGGTCATGCCGTTTTTTGGTCAAAAACTGCAGGACACTCAGTGCAGTGTGGGCAGGTGTGTTCGTAAATCACCCATCATGAAATGGGCAAATGCATTGAAAGAAATCTTCAAAAATAATAATAATAATAATAATAAAAACTGAGCACGGTCTCCCTGAACAATGCTAGCTAATACACTGATGCCGATGGGTTCCTAGAACACTTATGTAGTAGGGAAAGCCTATACTACGAGGGCCTGCCCCCGAAAGTATAATCCTGGTTTTTGTGGATTCCCCCTTGTACTCATCCTTCTGCAATCCACTGATAAGTTATGTACTGACCCTCATGTTTAGCACCACCGCTATCCCGCATCTTTCAAAAGGCAAGATATTCTGCACGTGCCACTTCTCAGTGGGGGACTGATCTTCCTTGGATTTCAAACTACTAAGTTGCCCTGTGACCTCAGCTCTCTGAAAGTTGTGATTTTATAGTTTCTTCAACTTTTTTCTCTTTGTTGAGATGTGAGCAATACTCTCTTCATTTTTCTACATCTGAGGCAGAAGTGGAAAACTATGACTCTCTTTTATATTTTTAACCTTTTCTTCTAAATTGAATCTTCCCCAACAAGATTTAAAGATGTATTTCTTTTTTTTTGTTTTTTTTTTTTGAGTTGGAGTCTCACTCTGTCGCCTAGACTTCAGGGCAGTGGCCGCTCCCAGCCACCGCAGCCTCGACCCGCTGGGCTCTGACGATCCTTCCACCTCAGCCTTCCGAGTAGCCGGAATTACAGGCATGCGCTACCACGCCCGGCTGATTTTTTGATTTATTGTAGAGATGAGATCTCGCTGCCCAGGCGGGTCTCGAACCTACGGGCTCAGGCCATCCACTCACCTCAGCCTCCCAAACGCGCGGGATGACAGGCTGAGCCACTGAGCCTGACTGAAAGATGTATTTCTTAACTGAAAATACACACCTGCACACACTCACAAGCACAAATGCACAAACACCTACTTTATATGTCTTTCCTGTCTGTTTCTGTCGGCTTCCACTGCTCAACTTAGTCCACTATAGTACTGCTGATCTCTGTCTCCACCACACTCACGTAACTTTTTTCTTTTGCAACCTCTTTATAGTTAAATCCATTGGTCAACTTTAGTTTTGGAGCAGAGGCCATCAGTCATCACAGTGAAGAGCATTCAAACCAAATAAGCCATTAGAATTTACAGAATGTTGGCAGAAAATATTCTTACAGGAAACAGTTTACACAAGATAGCCCTTGCAGATTTATTATTATTAGAGATAATGAAAACATAAAAGAGAGACAGTGGAAAATGTAATGATAGAGAAATGAGTAGCAAAGTTTAAGTGTGAGTGAATATTGAGTCCCTAGTGGCAGGGGCCTTAGTGCCTAAAAGAAGTATAAGGGAGGAAAAAAGCAAAAGAGAACCATCATGTGAATTATAGTATAGATAGTTCTGATGACAAAGACTCATAAATAGAACTAGTCATAAAATTGAACATATGCTTGTGCCACTAGGGCTTAAGTAGGAAATAATGTGACTGGTTAAAAAAAAAAGTTTTTGATATTACACACATGCACACTTGACATTATATGGGGACACAATGCAGACATATACAAACACACATGGAGCCTTTTGGAAGCGAAGGGGTTGATTAGAAAGTGACTGATACCTGGAAAAGGATAAATTCAAATCAGGAAGAGATTATTGACCACTTAATTATAAAATAACACCTTAAATTATGTGAGCGAATTCTTATACCTGGAGAGTCAAGAAAGCAATTAGGAAGGCTATCCCAAGGACCATCGCCATTTTGTCTACAGAGATTTTATTACAAGGGGCTCATATATTATTTATATACATATATGTGTATATATACATATATATCTGTATATAGGAGAGGACCCCAAAAACCTAGAATTTATTTATTTAACATTGTGTATTTATTTTGACATGCTTAAACTCCAGTCACCTTCAAAGTAAAATCCACGTGTTACAACATACTTTTCAAGATGCTTTTTTCACTGCTCAGGTTTCGAACTTGTCAATTTTGATGCCTTTTAGTGCTTCTGTCATTTTTTATTTCACCTCTTCCATATCAGCAAAACCTTTCCCTTTGAGGACTTTTTTTCATGTGGAAAAACAAGCAAACACAAAAAAAGTCACTTAGGGTGAGATCAGGTGATTAGGGAGGGTGAGGTCATGCTGGGGGTGGGGGTCATGCTGTTTTGTGTCAAAAACTGCTGAACACTCAGCGTGGTGTGGGCAGGTGTGCCCTTAAGTTACCCATCATGAAATGGGCCAATACATTTAAAGAATTTAAAAAAATGTATTCACTTGTTCGAATGTTGCAATTCACTGATTCCTAGTGCAGCCTCTCACAACACTAACTGATACACTGAGGCTGATGGGTTCCTTGAACACTTAGCTAGCAGAAGAAGCCTGTTCTACAAGATTTTCTTGTTGTTCAGTTAAGGGAATGGTAAGATATCACTTTGACAAATTTACACATTCATGGTGGGATGGGGGAGTGGTGGCAGTACAAAAAAAAAACCTCGCAAAAATTTCATGTGAAAACAACTCTTGTGAAAACCAACAGCTTTGCACAGCTCTGCCACTTTGTCGTGTTAAAACTCTGTGGAGTCAATTTGGGGCCTTAGTCTATTTCTCCTCTTGCTATGAGTCCCACTTTTAAAATTTAAAAAAAAATGCTTGGTCATAGGAGTCTAAGCATCAAATAGGTGTTATCTTTACCAACTTCAGTACATCAACTCAGGAGCATCCACCAATAAAATCACAGCATTAACTCTCCACATGGTGTATGACCTGAAGGACAGTGAGGAAAAGAACAAAGTTTGGTTTCTGTACCTTTCTTTTGCTTCAGAGTTATTGAGTTGGCTGTGGGATCTTTTTTTAATGACATTTAATTAAACATCTTTATTGTTTTAACTTCCCCCAAATGGTGTGACATGTTCGAATGTTGTAATTCATATTATGAGTAATAAAATAGAGATTGCAGTGTTCAATAGCATTCCAAATTGGTACCCCAGAGAATACAGAGACCAGTGCCACTGCTTACAATGTCTCCAGAGTTTTAAAAGAAATGATCTGAATTCATTAAATTTCAAAATATTTCTATGATAATTTAATATAGATATGATATTTTAAACAGGTATTCAATACAAATCTATTTGAAAATGTGCTCTAACATAATAAAGGAGACAAGATGACTCTTTAGAATCAGAACTAAGCATCACACAAGAACACCTGCACATCATGCCAAACACATTTTTTGGGGGAAACTTTATGGCATATATTGTCATAGATTATATATCATAGCTCAGAACTCTCCTATAACTTCTCAGCAGTCCCAGTACTGCAAATTAAAAACAAACAAACAAAACACCAGGGAGACCAATAAAAGGATAAAAAGTGATGAGTCCTTTTTAGCTCAGTTTTCTATTAACTCTTCAATGAGAAACGTCCAATGGGAAATCCATCAGTGCTTGCTTTTCTCTATCTGCAGTCCTATAAAACTACATCATTTTATTATTGAGAATATTCGGTTACTTCCCGAGAATCCTCATTGGGTTTAATTTCCCAATCCCTTCAGTTTTATGACTTTAAAATGGCTTGCTGTCCTTTAAGTCTGTTACCAATTCTTGAATATGAACTGATAATTTTCTAGTGGTTTTGCACTTTGGGATAACTAACAATTATTATAGACTCTGGAACAATTTAGCCATCGTGAAACCTGGTTAAAATGGCATTTCTTACGTGCATTACTTTTAATCTGCTGGTGCCATGTGCTAAAATGTGTGTGTGTGTGTGTGTGTGTGTGTGTGTGTGTGTGTGTGTTTCAATGTCATATTAATTTGTGATGGAGACGAACTTTTTAAAAAGAGGTTAGTTTTCTGAATTGGTGCATTTTTTATGAGTGTTTTTTAAAACTAAATATTGTGAGCATTTTTATATCATTAAATGGTCTTCAATATACCATTTTTGTTGGGTGTTTATTATTTGATCTTATAAATATACTAAGGATGTTTTAAAACTCTTCTGTTTTGAATAAATGAAATACACTTGAATCTTTGCTTTTGTAAGTAATCTTGGAATATACATATTTGTACATATCAATATTGTGTCTCAGTCTTTTCGCTATGATCTAGGGTACATGACATTCAAACTATAGTTTGAACAGCTGTTTTGCCTGGCAACTTTCTTAAAAGGTAACTATTACTTTCCCCATGTAATTATTTATGGTCAGTACTGACCATGCAGATCGGGATACTGTGGCTGTATTTTGTGCTTCTTACCTCTCTGAAAATTTCCATAATATTAATGGATTGGAATTGCTGTTGCACTCATGCTAGGGACATTCTCCTACCATGCTTCTCCTGTGAACCACCCAGGACAAGATTTGAAGGCTACAAGGAGGAATTACCTGAGTGCGATTTCCAGAAAGCTTTTTGTGAAAAGAGTTAACTTGACTCTGTCCCAAGAATTCCCAAGGGAGAAATCAATCAGGACATGAACATAAAGTACCACTGGATTATTTTTACAATCCTTCTTCTTAAGTTTAATTTTTTAAAAAATCAGTCCATTAGATTTAGAAGAGAACATTTGATGAGCTGCCAACCATTTAATGCACATGAATAAATGCATGTACATATGTTGAATCTATAATGCTTTTTTAAAATGCTAGCTCTCTGATAGTTCAGGAAGAACATACAAGTTGTGATTTGACCTTCATTTGCTTCTGTTGTTGGGAAAAAAGTGTTTGTGCGAGCATCTGTGCATTAATTGTGCGAGCTTATGAGTGTGTGACTATGTGTGGGTCTCTTTTATGGTCAAGAATCTTCTATTTGCTAGGCAGGCTGATTTGGTACTGAGGAGGACAAAAACCACGTAGGGTCAAGAATCACAAGTTCCTCAGAAGGAACTCTCTCCACTGTTCTCGCACAGCCATAAATACTGATCTGTACTCCTCTTTAGAACTGATTTTATCAGATATCCATGGAATAGTGGACCTATAAGTCATACTTCAGTTCTTTTACTTACTGAGAACAATTATGTCAAGAGAAGTCGAGCGTTTTGCAAAAGACCATGCATTAAGCGAATGATTGGACTAAGGAGAAAAAGTGAAGTCTCTGGTTCCCGAAACTCTATCTTGCTCACAAAACATCCTTAAAGAATATTCCCTTCCACTGGTTACAAGATAAGGCCAACTGAGAAGCAGATTTCAGATCTAGAGCAGTGATACTGAAACCTTAATGTGCATATAAATCCCCTGGTGGGTTTTGAGATATCCTTTACTAAAAAGTTCCCAGGTTATTGCTGCTTTGAACCAAGCTTTGAGTAGCAAGTGTTAGAACAAAATTGCCAGTCTTTTTGCCCATAATATAACATTTGCTCATAATAGAACTCTATCTGTGACTATGGAAATGTGCATGTCAAAAAAGGAAATGTATATATTATCTCAAGATAAGCAAGCGTAAAGAAAGAATCCATAACTCACTGTATTTTAAAGACTGCTACACTTTCAAACCTCTGCATCTTATGATATGAAGTACTATCTTAATTATTGAGTAAGTAGAATCATTATAAAGTATACCATGATACCTTACAAAAATATAACACTAAGTTCTAATATATACTTGAGGAAACTCAGGACGTTTTGTTTTTCCTTTATCAAGGAAATTTAATTATACTAAATATTGGAAAACACCAAAAGAACAATAAGTCTTGAGGACTGATTTGATATCTTAGGCTATAACTATGAAGGGATATGGTGTTAGAAATACTTCAAACCATAAAAGAAGAGGTTTGATGTTTAATATGAATTATTTGTTATTAGATCAGTTTTCAAAAGCAAGAGACACAGATTGGCAAAGGTGCTTTGGTCATAAGAGTGGTATCTGGCCACATGTTAGAATCTACACGTTGCCTTTTAAAATATTTGATGCATTACTTTTCTTCTACATCAATTCAATCAGACTTTCTAGGGTAAGTGCTGGGCACTGGTATTTTCAAAAGCTTCTGGGTGATCTTCTTTTAAAATTTATTATAAAGATGTGGGGTAAAATTAAGTGTTAGGTATATAAACACCGATCATGCAGGTATCCTTGTTGATGAGGTGTGCCCCTCCCTCCCCTAGCACTTTCCCTCAACTACCAGTCCCATCCCCTCCAGTTAAGGCTTATGATCACTGTTTGTATTTGCTTGTCGGTTGGTTGTGTTTAAAAAGGCAAATAGAGAGAACACAGATTAGAACTCAGTGACTGACTCAGAAGACCTCCAGGGCCAGAGGTATTTGTTGTCTATGACTAGGTGGAGTGGTAGCACATTCATTGGGTATTTGTCATCTTTCACCTATGGTGGAACATCAAAATATAAGATATATTTGGGGTAAGGGAAACCTCTAAATACCTTTCCAGTTGTATAAAGGCTGACTACAAAGGGAAAGGAAAGTCAAATAAGTTTTGTGATGATCTGTTTTATCACCTGCATTCTTACCTCTTGTTAACCACACCCCACAGCACCAAAAATTAATCAGTCAACCATTCTTTATCCTTTTTCCTTCCCAGTACTTCGCAGTACCTCCTTCTCAGAACTAATGCTAGCTAAATGGAAGAGGTTGTTTATCTAATAGAATTCAGCGTTGTCGTTTTAGAAATTTTCCTAACCTGGAGACTGCTCCACGTTGACATATTGTGCCTTCATTTGTAACCACATCTCCCCATTCTGCTTCAGTGTTCACAGTATGAAATTATCCTTGGTACTTACACCTGAGATCTTGTAACCTGTGTCACATCTTACTTCCCTCAAAGCTGGAAGCCCCTCCTAGTCCATCCCATCTATGACTGGAGCAGAAGCAGACCTCCCTGAGTCCTGTTCCACTAATTAATAGTAGGGTTCATAGTTCAAAGGTTCAGACTGTCTTTTCCTGTTTTCATGGCCTTACCCAGATGACAACTGACATATAATATTCTGAATACAAATTTATGCAATTGAATCTAAACATTTCACACAGGACTCTTCTGAAATTTCATATTCTCCTGTCACTGACGGTGTGTTACTGCGTTTGAACAGTTACATATGTGGTGCTCTGTGTCTGTGCTTAATGGCTCTATTCTGCATCAACTCTGCTTGGAAGAGAAGAGCCAATTGACCTCAAAGAAGCTCATCCTAGCTCTCAAAAGGCCACATTAAGAAAGTGTAATATTACAGTATGAACCTGTGTGTATTATAGTATGAACTCTAAAGCAAAATATAATGAAGAATTTAATGGCTACTTTTACACACAGTTGGAGTAGATGATTCTTAAAAGCCCAAGAACTTATAATGGATTTGTTGTCATTATTTTTTTCTTCCAAAATCACCAACAAAACTAGTTTACATGCTTGGAAATTACTTGGAAATGTTTCTCCTTCTTAATTGGTTGGATCTCACCTGTCTAGTGTTATACTGATGTTGCTTCACAACGAGTTAAACTGTTTACTTTTACTTTTTCTCTACTGGTAGAGACGGTTTCATTTGTTTATTTGCTCTTGTATTTTACATTGTAGAAATAAATCCAACTTCTGCCATCTTTTGTTTTAATATGCACTTAGCTTTAAGAACTTTAACTATTAGGGCCAGTCTATAATTTATCTAGTTTAAGAGCAAATCCATCTATTCTTATTATATGAATGACTTAATAAAATTGGAATAACTTGCAAGATTTTTTTTCTATAGGAATGATCCTTGTTTTATCCTACATATAAAAAGGAATGTTTCTGTATACAGATATATAAACCAGTCAATGAAATACAAGCTAATTTTGCTGAATTTTCTGTCTGTACTTTGGTCAGATTGTTTTTGCTTTTCTCCTAGAGATACTCAGGAGTGATTTCCTGCTCTTTGTTGGTGTCTCATATACATGTGTAATGAAGAGAAATTTTTTATACGAGTACCAAGTACCCTTGGCAACTGAAAAATAGGTATCTCTTCAAAAGCACATAGGCTTAACCAATAGCACAAATTATTGACAATTCAAGGAGTCAGAGAATGCAATCAAGTAATCAGACAATTATTTTTAGTGGTGTGACTTAAAATGTACTACTCAGATGATATAATGGTAAAATTCTAAATTGCCAAATCTTATTTTATTTCTTTTTTAGTATCAAGTATATGTTAATGATAAATAAACCAAAAACATGTGTTCAATGGCTTGAAAAAAATAGCATGATTAGTTTCTTCTGTTTAATAATTATTTAATAATCGTAAGTGAAAAGCAAAAGATAACCCTGAATTATTTATATATGCCTATGTAATATGCTATAGAATTATACTAAATCATTTATGGTGACATACCTAAAGCATATCTTAAAATTACTTAATCTTGGTTTAGTTAAAAGAAAAGAAATGTAGTGGGAATATCTTCTAGAGCATAGGAAATTTTATAAATAGCAGAGAAGTTACTATTGCAGAAGGTTTAATATTCTTGCCTAAAATAGTCAAGCAATTAGAGTGGTATGTGGCACTTAAGAGATTAGACAATATGCAAAACATTACTCTAGACTTTGAACGATGTTTTATGATAATGGCGCTCTCTAAAGCTGTAATCAGTGATTTTAACGCCTGTGGTAGCAACATCTGTACAATAGAGCATTAGAAAATAAAAGAAATCCAGAGAGCATTTTGTGTAGAAAACTTTGAAAGACACTTAACACAAAGATAACTTCCCAAATTGTGCTCATCTCTTGACTCTTCCCTTTACACATTTCTAGTTGCCCGTCTCCTATCTGTAGATCGTAAAGTAATTATGCATTTGTGTATTTATTTATTTGAACTGGACCGGAGGAAGTGATTACAAATCTCCTGTCACTGCATTTATGTAATATATCTTGATTTGCTCACGTTATTTGTTCCCAGCCACAGAATTCACCTTCTACTAATCTCTATTTACTCTATGTTCAAACTACATTGAATTCAACTTTTTTTGCTATCCTGGTCTCAGTTCCTTGAAGAGTCTCTGTGTAATGATAATGAGATTGGCAGATTTTACTTTTGCACGTATGTCTTAACAAAGTGATATCATCAATGGTTTTAACTTTTTAAATACAATAATGAGCCGGGCTCAGTGGCTCAGCCTGTAATCCCGTGCTTTGGGAGGCTGAGGTGAATGGATTGCCTGAGCCCGCCGGTTCGAGACCCGCCTGGGCAACTTGGCAAGACCTCATCTCTCCAATGAATAAAAAAATTAGCCGGGTGTGGTAGTGTGCGTCTGTAATTCCAGCTACTTGGAAGGCGGAGGCGGAAGGATCACCAGAGCCCAGCAGGTCGAGGTTGCGGTGGCCAGGAGCGGCCACTGCACTCCAGTCTGGGTGACAGAATGAGACTCCAACTCAAAAAAAAAAAAAAATATATATATATATATACAATAACGGGAGAGGGAAAAAGGCAGCTTGAGAAAGAGCTGGTATAAATAGTCAACATAATATTATTTATTACTATTACTTTTATTGTTGGGTTACCAGATAATGCTTAAACTGCTTTATATAAGTTATTCTATGAATAACTCTCATAATAATCTTAGGATAGAAATAATAATCTTTATGCATTTAATTGATAAAGAAAATAATGATACTATTTCTATATATGTATATACAAACACTATATTTATAAATATAGATATTCACATGGGCTGTTACTAGCATTTCAACCTACATTAAGCCAAAACTAATAGAACTATACAAAGAAATAGACAAATTATTGCTTAAAACTGGAAATTTTAATATTATTCTCTTAATAAATGATGATAGGAAAGCATATAAAAATCAGGAAGGATACAGCAGACTTGGAAACTGGTATGAAACAAAGCAACTAACTGACATTTGTAGAGGATTCCAATCAACAAAGACACAATATAACTATAAATGAAATATAAATGAAACATTCACTATGCTAGACTATAATCTCAACCATAAAAGAAATTTAAATACATTTGAAGTTACTGAAATCATACATATTATGCCCTATGATCACAATAGAAATAAATTAAAAAGCAATAAGAATGATATTTTTAACTGAATGAAAATAAAAACAAAATATCTCAAATTTATGAGATTTAGCTAATGCACTGATTGGAGAAAATATTTAACTTGAAAAAGCTTATACTAAAAAATAATCCAAAATGTTTAAAATCAATGATCATCTTTAGAAGGTAGAAAAAGAAGGACAATTAAACCAATGTAAATAAAAAGATGAAATTAATTGAGGTAAGTAGAAATTTAAGAAATAGAGATGGACAAATAATAGAGGCAATGAAATCAAAACCTTGTCTTTGAAAAGGACAATAAAATTTTAGTTATACTGATCAAGAGCAAAAACACAAATTAACAATAAAAGGAATGAAGTCAGACTCATTACAGAGTCTGTAAGTATTTGTATGGTATTTAGGAAATATTATGAACAATTGTACGCCAATTAATTTAGAAATTAAATGAAATGAACAAATTCTTTGAAAGACACAAATTTGTTCAAGAAGAAACAGATAATCTTAAGAGTCATATATGTGAGACAGAAATTGTAACTGAAAATATTCTCATAAAGAAAATTTTCTAGCAGATGGTTTTACTGGTCAATTCTAACAGACATGTAAGAAAAAAATAATTTCAATTTGATTTTAATTACTTCACAAAATAGAGGGTGCAGGATAATTGATTCTATGACAGCAGTGATACCGTCGGATCTTATCAGAACAGACATTACACAAAACAAAATACTACAGGCCAATACTCTTTATCAGCAAAGATGTACATTTCCTTACATCAATGAGAGGGGATCAATCATATATCAAAAAAGGATGTTGAGCCGGGCTCGGTGGCTCAGCCTGTAATCCCGCGCCTTTGGGAGGCTGAGGTGAGTGGATTGCCTGAGCCCGCGGGTTCTGAGACCCGCCTGGGCAGCGAGACCTCATCTCTACAATAAATAAATTAAAAAAAAAAAAATCAGCTGGGCGTGGTAGTGCATGCCTGTAATTCCGGCTACTTGGAAGGCTGAGGCGGAAGGATCGTCGGAGCCCAGCAGGTTGAGGCTGCGGTGGCCAGGAGCGGCCACTGCACTCCAGTCTGGGCGACAGAGTGAGACTCCAACTCAAAAAAAAAAAGGATGTTATACCATGATGTAGGAGAAGGAAATTTTCTTTTCTCACCAATCACTAGTTTCATGGATGAGGCACTGATAACTAAAACTAGATTTACAAGAGTAATATACAAAATTGTATTTAATACAAGTTTTACATAAGAGAGCCTTCCTAGGGAAGTGAAGACCCCAAGAAACTGGTAAACTTGTGTGTTTTTATGTTGAGACTTGATAAAGGGTGAACAATCATAGAGAACTGTGATTGGAGAACAAATGTTTCTTCATGGCAATCAACTTGAGCTGCTTGTTCAAATTCTTCTCTTCAAACAGAAAGATGTTCCTTTCTTCTGAGAAGGTAAGCACCTCTCCCAGTAAAGTCTTATGTCCTGCTTCAGGAGAAGGTTGGGAAATTCTTTTTAGGACTCATGACCTGCTTCAGGAAAGAAGGGCAAAAATACGATGACAGAGACTTTTCTGCTGTTTTCTCAAATGCCAGGTGACATATTTTAGGGTAGCACAATCTAAACCACATCAAATACTAAGCGAAGGTTCTGTCAGGAATGCAGAGTGGGTTTAACATTTGAAAAACTATCAATATAATTCTTCTTCTTAACAAAATAATGTAAAAAGAGCATGTGATCAATTCAATAGTACAAAATACTTAACCAAGTTCAATATTTATGAATGATAAAAATGACAGAAAACTAGAAATAGGTGGGAACTTTCCTAACCTAATTGAAGATATGTACAATAAAACAAGAGGTAATATTTTTAAGGTGAGGCATAAATCTAGGATGTTGACTCACATAAGGCTAGAATGTTTTTGTTCAATAAACAATAAATGTCCTAGCTGAACAATAAATTGAATAATTACTTTTAATGGAAAATAAAATTCATGCATCTTGGAAGAAAAATAAGTGAGCACATCTTTATGTACAGATAAAATTTTATAGTTTCTTAAAAAAACTCTAAATTTCTAGAGCTGATATTTATCAAGGTTACAAGATTAATGTATAAAAATCCATTATATTCTGTGCATTAGCAACAAATAACCGACAATAATTTTTTTAAATGCAACATTATTTACATGACATTCAATATCATAAAATACTCCAGTAGACACAAAATGAAACACGAGGCAAGACTTGTAAAAAGAAAATTGTAGGAAATTGCAAAGGTTCAGAATACATGAATGATATACTATGATCACTTATTTTAAGTCACAATTATATTTAATGTATTCTCTCTAAATAGATGTATAAATCCCGTGCATTCCTAGTCAAGATCAAAGCAGTTTTTTTTGGTGTGAAAATAATGCTGTCTCTAAAATGTATATGTTAATGAAGAGGACATTGAAAAGTCAAAATAATTTTGCAAGAGAAACAAAAAGTTGAATTTCAAGGTTTGCTATAAAGCTACACTATTCATGATGGTGTGGGCCATTGTCATAAAAAGAAACATATATGCCAGTGGAGCAAAATAGAGTTTCAATTGACTTTTTACAGCAGTGCCAAATTTTTCTGAGAACAAGGTTTTCCTTTGTTTTGTTTTCTACACATGGCATAAGAAACAAAAGGATTTCTACCTATATCTATATTGACTATATCTCTATCTGTATATCTATATCTGAATCTACCCTTGTCATTTTCTCACACTATATACAAAAATATCTTCCTCTGTTTCAGCATGTTTCTGACAGAACAAGGCTCTGTTAACTTGATTATAGTGAATTCATCACCTCAGATTTTTCCACAAAATGTTTTTCTTAGCCTCATCTGTGTAACGGATCAAATCATGAGATTATATGGAAATTGAAAATAATCAAATTGTTCTCAGGTGGCTGTGGGAGTGACTTATAAGGAAATTGTCAATGACTCTGGTTTTGTGGCAGTTCTTGAAATTTTTGGATCACCTGTTGAAGACGATATCACACAACTTTAAATACAATTTCAGGGATTTATGGATTATCTGAAGCCCATTCATGGATCCAATTTCATTTAAGTTCCCTTGCTTTAGCTTAATTCTATGCTCTACTTTTTGTCATGTTATTCACCAGCACCAAAATTATGCTTCACCTCTCCCACAGACATTAGAGTTTTAAAATACAGTTAAATGCGTGCTGAATTAACATTTACTCAGAAAGTCAATAAGCTAAAATTCATATAAATTTAAAAATGATTCAATAAGCCCAACCTCATAAAATATATCCAAAAATGAGCAGGAAAATGGAGCAATGTGGGGTATAAGGGGAAAAACAAGAAAATACTTGATTGATCTTGGTCTTTATAAGATATTACACAAAGGCAAGAGGCTGGAGTGATATAAATTCTTGTTTTATTAGAGAATGTATTTATTTCAATAATGTCTTATTGGAACCAAATTATTTGAACTCCCTGGGGATTTTCTTGATATATGGATTCTACTGGTGCTATCAAGATGGAGTTTAAATTTATTCATTTTATTGAACTTCTGCCGTGCGGGAGATGTTGTGTTGAGGCTATAAATATGAAGATGAATGAAACATAAAATTAGAGTTCCTGCTCTCAAAAAGCCTGCAAGAACAGGAGCAAAATATTCCCATAGCAGTAGAGGAAATAAGTAATTATTAGTGGAAGTTAACTGTAGAACTTTAGGGAATGACTTTCTTGAGGAAGTAATCTCAGAAGGGAACTTTGAGGAAAGATCAGCTTCATTTTTCTCCTGGAAGAAAATTAGGGTAAGGTCATTTCAGGTTATAGTAACAGATTTGCTGAAAACAAAGATAACTGAGTTACCAATCGATAATCCATCCTTTTAACGGCAAACTATGGCACACAGAAATCACTGCAAAGCCATTAAAAAGCTTATTACCCTGAGTTAACTAATTTGCATTATACAGCTTCCTATGTAACAGAAAGCTTGTTGTTCTTAAGAGTACATGACAATTAAGCACAGAACTTCTGTGGAAAAGAAGTTTTACAAAAAGTCTTCATTGCTCCAATGGGAGTCTATATGAAGAAAAGATCAAATTCTTTTTTTTTCTTGTTTTTTTGATTTTTATTATAAAGATGTGGGGTACAATTCAGAGTTATATATATATAAACATCAATCATGCAGTTACCCTTGTTGAAGAGGTATGCCCCTCCCTCCCCTAGCAGTTTCCCTCAACTGCCAATCCCACCACCCCTCCCCTGACAGTTTCCCCGCTAATGCCAATTGCTTTCTTATAGCATTATAATTGTTCAAGGTCTGCATATGAGTGAAAACATATGGAACTCTGTTCTCTGTTTCTGTGATCTATCACTGAGTATGATCGACTCCAAATCCATCCAAGAAAAGAAGATAGGAATTACGCACCTTTTTCTTTTCTGTTTTGTGTGTGTGTGTGTGTGTGTGTGTGTGTTTCTATAATACTTATTCCCTCTGCAACGAGAGACCAACATTAAGTTGTGTATATGTAGACATTTGTAAAGAAAGTGAGTAATTGGCAGTAGAGCCATGTGGCATTCTCACAGTGGGTAAGCTGGTTTATTGATAAGAACCATCATTCAAGATGCCAAACTCATTGGAAACGAAAGACACTGTTGTGAATAGGCTAAGGCTGCAAACAATAGATTGCAGCAAATAAAACCTTGGTGTTTCTAAGCCATGAATCAAGGGCTTTGTGTCCTAGAGACAGCAATGACCTTCACCTTGTGAATGCCTGGCGAGATAAAATAAGTCTGAGTAGTATGACTGATGTAGATCACACAGGATGGTTATAAAATTAAAGTATATTCTCTGCCAAATCACAAATGAAGAATCACATTTTAGTAGATTATTGGATCTAAGAAAATCAATGCTTCTGCTTCTGAGTTAAGCATTTATAATAGTTGCTGACATCCAAGACTTATGCTTTAGACAATCTCTTTCTTTTATTAAAGAAGGGGGAAATTAAATTGGGGCCAGCTTACCACTGGAAGCCTTTATATTTTCTGTCAGGGAAATATTTGAAGGTGTTTTAAAGTGTTTGTTCTAAATAAAAATGAAACCTGTGACAATGTGGAAATTTTTGAAATTAAAACAAGTAACTACCAGGCAGCTCTCTCACTCTTATTATGGCTCGTGTCTTGTTGTTTTAGTGGGGAGTGATAAGGCAAAATAGAGCAAATGGAAATCTAGGTAGAATGTTAGCAACAGTTATGTAGTAGTGAGATCTGTGAGAAGCTGAATGAGTCTCCATGGGGAGTCTCTTCACCTGAGTTATTTAAATCCAAACTGGGCAGAGCACAACAGAAACATGCTAGTATTTTCAACTGCTATTGCAGTTTTACACAATCTTGCACTACAGTTAGACATTCTAGATAATCTAAGATTTCTTAGTTGTGTTTGTTTTTCAATAAGTATGAGTTTCTGATCACTAAAACTTTTTTAGACAGGCTATCTGTAATTTACAATGTGAACCTTCTGCTTAGGATATGACAGGACGTGAGTACATTTATTGGATTATCATGGGCCAGGCATTATGCTAGGTGTGTTTCTGATAAACAAATAGATAAATATCTTGTTATGATAGAATTATTATCTCAGCGTTTCAGCCAAGGTAGTTTATTGTCAGAGATTAATGCATAGCCTAGTAAACAGTGAAGAAACAAAATGATGAAAAAAATAAATGAATGAATGAATGAAAGCTGGTATTGGGCCAATGTCTTTCTGACCTCAATTTTATGCTCTTCTCAGTGCAGGATTTTACATCATCTAACTGCATCATTAGAATCTTCAAATATTGAAGATCCTACATTAATACATTGATAAGAAGCCACCCTGTGGATGATTACCAAATATTCCAACTGGTCATTGTACTATGACTTATTAATTCCCAAATTACATTTAACTGTTCATCAATTTTTCTGTGATGGCAATTCTGATTAAAGGATGAATGACTGAGGCTAATATCCTCCTTATGTGACAAACTGATAAAGATAGAATAAAAAAGGATTAGAGCAAAACATACACAGATCACAAAAAGTCAAAGATACAGGTCATATTCTCTCATTGAAAGACTAATAAACCACCATTCCTTGCATATGTAGGGAAGCTATGGTAAGCTCCTCTTACAGTTTGTAAGAGGAGACAAAGGGTATGCTGATTTCCTTATACATCTTGCAAACAAGCCTCATGGTTTCAACCCTCCTACCCAAGCATATTAGTGGAAGAATGAAATATAAGTACTAAATAGCGATGATTAAAAAATTAAATTGAATTAAAAGTGTGACAATAATTTTAATAATGCAGTTAAAATGGGAAAGAATCATAAAACATCTCCTTTCACAAATGAGTGAATCATGAGGAAATTAAATCTATTCATAAAAAAATAATCTTCCTGATGTAAATAAGTAAAAACTCAGAAAAAAATAGAAAATAAGTATTTTCAGAAAGTTAATAGACTGTACTGCTATTCAATGTCTTAGAAAAGGAAGATAAGTTATAAAACCTTTCTGCCTGGAGTCAATTCTGGAAGTGCTGTATAAGGAGAGCACAGAGAGATCCTACCAACCTTGCTGAGTGTGGATAGAGAGACTAGTTGTCAGAGATACTGAAGAGCCTGCAATATATTGGACAGAATATTGGGAAGAAGGAAGTTAAGCAGAGACAATGTTCCAAAATCTTTAAGAGAATTTTTTTTTTAATTCTTTGGCTGAATATGAATCTGTACATACAGAATTTTGTTTAAAGAAATTACCCCCATTGTCTCCTGACTTACATAATTTCCGGTAACAAGTCTGCCAAATTCTTTGCTTTGTTGCTATGTATGTAATTTTTTTTTTAAATCTGGCTACCTCATGACTCACTTTTTATCTTTATTATTCAGAATGTTGAATATGATATGTCAAGATGTTTCTGAGTGCTTTGTTTTTCGTTTTCTTGCCTAATGTTCTCTGAGCTTTGTGGATACATGAATTAGTGTTGTTCATTAATTCTGGCAACTATTGAACAATATCCCTTCAGATATTTCTCATGTCCCATTCTCTCTTTCATCTCCTTTTGGAATTTCAAATACACGTGTGAGACCTCTTGATGTTGTTTATATCTCTTTTTATTAATAATCTATTCTTTTTAAAAAAATTTTATTGTATGATTGCTATATTTGTCTAGTGTAAGTTATACTTGTCTAATTTTAATTTACTAATTCTTCTCTTAAGCTGCATCTACTAATGAGCCTGTTTTCTTGGTTGCCATGTTTTTCATTTGAGCATTTCCACTTAATTTTGTAAATGTTTTTAATTTCTCTGCTAAAATTCCCCATCTGTTCATCTGTATTATTGTTTTCTTAACCAAGAAACTTTCTCACATTTTAATCATCACTATTTCTAAAATCTATGTTTTCAACATCTGAGTCATCTTTAGGTCAGGTTCCATTGATTGCTTTGTCTCCTGAGCACTTTTTGCTGATTTTTGACTTATATATTATAAGTCATATAATTTTCTGTTGAAACTGAATACTGTATATGACAGTAGAATCTGAATTAAATAGTGTATACTTGATATTGACCATATCTTGATTTTGTATGGGTTGTTGAATCAATGTAGTTAGTTGTTGATCTGGGTTTGGATTTTTGTTTTGTTTTGTTTTGTTTTGTTTTTTTGGATAGTTAACGTTCTGCACCATAGGCAACAGTGGTTATCAGTTCCTTTAGGATTATCTTGCATTTAAGGTGGGGCTTCTTTGCCAAAAGATTTTTCTTAGTATCTGTTCTATCCTTGCTTTAGGTCTTCCCTTTGTTTCTATAACTCAGAGAAGTATTGTCTTGCCTGTCTCTCAGCAGTGGGCTGATGCTTGTTAACCTGATGTTGGAAGTTAAGGGTTTACTATTTTTCTGGTTCTGCCTCAGTCTTCTCTGAGTCTTGGGGATGAACTCTTCCCACTGAACCTACCCTTGCTCAATAGTAGGGAATCTTTAATGGTCTGGGTTTATGCAGTTTTCCTTCTTCTCCTTCAATGTTAGAGTTTTGTTCTGTTTTAATTTGCTGTGTCATTTGCAAAGGGTGCTGCTATTTTGCCAGTGATTAAGTCATCATTCTATAAGGGAGATGAAGGATATGGATCTGAGCAGATCTTTGCACTTTTCATGTAGTTAATGCTGTCTCCTTTCCTAAACTTACCAGCCCTGCCACAGTTTTGTTTTTTGTTTTGTTTTTTTTTGTGTGAATGCCTGGTGAAGTCTGAGGAGAAGAATTTGTGAGTTTAAATTCTCCCAATGTCTGTGGCTCCAATGGGTTCTACACTCAAGCTGGCCAACTCTTAACCTTAGAAATTTATTACAAATATTCAAGTTTTGCTGATGTCTTCTCACAAGTGCATGCCTGTGTCTCATCCAATGTCTCACTGAGGAGTTATTTTGTCACCTTTGGACTTCCACTCTGTGATGGAAAGGCATTGATTAGAAAAAAATGCCTGCCAGTTTATGTTGAATGAGTAGAAGAAACACACTCTTTAGTTAAGCTAAGAGGAATATAAAACACTTTTAAGATGATAAATTTTAGCAATTAATAAATGCAAATGACTACTGAAACAACACTCATTTTTATTTTAAGAAGGAAATGCCTTTAAAGCTACCCATTTTCCTCTACTTAAACTTCATTTTATTATATGTGTTCAATACTCTATAGTTTCACTATTGTTTAACTCAAGATATTTTTAATTGATTTTGTGATTTAATTTGAATTTATGCACATATAAAGGCATAGCATTTTCTGTGAATCTCCTTTTATAAAATTTGGATCCTACCATAATACTTTACGTTTTAGTTTTTTACTTATTAATATAATTTGATTATTTTCCTATTGCTATTAAATATTTCTCAAAATCATTTTAACCTCATGTTTTACTTCAAAAGTAATTTTAAATAAAAATAACCAGAAAAGGATAATTTTTAAAAACCAAAATTATGTAAGCTTTTGGGTCAATAGTTTTATTAGCTTCAAGTTTCTTTGAAATGATTGTTCTTTTATTGCTTATAAGAAAATACACATTCTTAGTTCTGAATCAAAGATTGTAAATATATTTCACTTAAAGATAGCTCTCAGATTTCAGTAAACTTTTCTCCAAAGAAGATATACAGATAACCAGTAAGCACATGAGAAGGTGTTCAGCATCACTAATCCTTAATGAAATGTAAATAAAATCAAAATGAGATATCAGTTAGAATGGCTATTATGTGTAAAAAAAAACAACAACAACATAACAAAGCAAAACAAAAAACAAAAAGGAAAATAATAAATGTTGGTGATGACATGGATACATCAAAACCCTTGTGTATTGCTGAATGAGAGGGTAAAATGGTTCAATTGCCATGAAAAACTGTATAGTGGTTCCTTAAAAACTAAACATAGATTCCAGATATATAACCCAAATAAGTAAAAGCAAAGATTCAAACAGATATTTATATACCAATTTTCATAGCAGGTTTATTCACAAAGCCTGAAAGGTTGAAACAATTCAAATGTCCATCGATGGTTGAGTAGGTCAACAAATGTGGTATTCCATATAAAATAGTATATTATTCAGCTTTTAAAAGGAATGAAATGCTCACACATGCTACAATATAGATGAACCTTGAAGATATCATGCTAAGTGAACTAGACCAAACAAAACAAGATATATATCATGTAATTCCACTTATAGGAGATACCTAAAATAGTCAAATTCATAAACACAGAAGGTAGAGTGCTAGTTGCTGGGGACTGGGGGGAGGGTGGAATGAATCATTGTTTAAAGGTAGTAAGTTTCAGTTTGAGAAGATGAAAATGTCCCGGAGATGGATGGTGATCTTACACAACAATGTGAATGTACTTAATGCCACTAAACTGTGTATTTAAAATGGTTTAAGAAGTCAATTTTATGTCACATATAACTTTAAATAATAGAAAAAACACTTAACTTTGATATAATTACCAGCAAAACTTAGTTATTACTGACAAATTGTCACTGTTATATCAAACAAAAACTGTTAGCCATTCAATAAGAAAGATAACCCCTCATACCTGACTGTATTAATACTAACTATAATTTTCTTCTGCGTAAGTACCAATGGTTCACCTTGATAACACCTTATGGCAAAATAGTGACATGCTATTTTATTTATACTTGCCTTAAAAAAAGATTTTGATAGCCGGGCTCGGTGGCTCAGCCTGTAATCCCGCGCCTTTGGGAGGCTGAGGTGAGTGGATTGCCTGAGCCTGCGGGTTCGAGACCCGCCTGGGCAGCGAGACCTCATCTCTACAATAAATCAAAGAATCAGCTGGGCGTGGTAGTGCATGCCTGTAATTCCGGCTACTCGGAAGGCTGAGGTGGAAGGATCGCAGGAGCCCAGCCGGCGAGACTGCGGTGGCCAGAAGTGGCCACTGCACTCCAGTCTGGGCGACAGAGTGAGACTCCAACTGAAAAAAAAAAAAAGATTTTGATTAGGTGTAGAAAAAAATGACATGCTGGCATAGAAGTAAATACTTTTTTCTTAAATTTGACATTTAAAATCACAAAGATAAGAGAAAATGCATTAAGTTGCTAGTTAGGAAGGGACTTACAATTCTGAAAACCTTAATTCTTAAATATAATTTGAACATTGCTCTGCAGTTATACAAGTCTTCATATAACTTAAATAGTTAGGCTGCATATTAAATCTAATGTGTGAATTGTGGGAGTAAATTATTGTCTAAAGGATGCTAAATACTTTAAGCTGTATACAACATTACCTTAATTAATTGTATATTATGCTCTGGTGTATCATTTTTTCTTCTTGCTGAAATTTCTGTTTTTTAAAAGAGCTCAGTATAAAAAGACAGGCATTTTTGTTGTTGTTGTTGTTCAGAGTATATTCTGGGTCTCATATCCAAGTTCTTCACTTCCATCACTGTTTTTCCAATACAGATGCTCTCCTTGAAGAACTGGTTTATTTTATAATTATATAATTGCAGTTTATAACTATATTATTATAATTTACAATCACACTATTTTGTAATAATCACTGAGTTATGAAGAATAGAGAACCAAGGCAAATAATAAAAACAAATAATAACAGCTCTATGGTCATTAACATAAGAAAGTCACAGAAGTCCTGGAAACATGAAATCTCATCATTCTTTGTCTAAAGCTCTTCTTGCTCTTTCTTGTTCCACCTACATTTGTTTTTTAGCAATAACATTTATTTCCCCAGCATATCAAAGTACACAGATAATGCTGCCCACCAAACAAATTTTACACTTGGAAAAGCCCCAGAATCAGTGTTGAGTGAATCTATCGATGGGGGAGTGGTTGTGATATGGAGGGACTACCAGAAGAAGAAGAAAACACGTGGCTATAACCAGTTCCATATATTGCAACTGCTTTCTTCCCACATTAGTCTGTCTCTTCCAATGTAGCTGAGATAATGTGGGTTATTTTTAAAATGTCATTGTATACCTTTATGTTGTTAAGACCAGAGAAACATAGAGTTGATCACAAATCATGGGGTCGTTCCATACAGAGGATAGGAAAGCAAGGAAAAATTGGGAATCATCTCATCCATCACACAGCCAGACCTCTCTGATGGTTGGAGTCATTATCATTCAACACTCAGTGGCAGAATTAGTGATGCAAGAGAAGTTCGGCAAAGCTGTCCATCCTCCCCCGCTTCCCACCACCAAGAGTGAATGATTTTCCTCTACTAGCTCAACCATTCATCTCTTTGTCTCCGTTACCCTTTCTCTCTACTTTTGTTACTTATCCTCCTGAGCCATCTGCTCAAATCTTTCTCTTTGCTTCACGTTCGGGATGCTTTGACAGAATAAATGACCATTAACAGCATCCAAAATGGATCATCTCTATTGAATATAATTCTTTCATGGCATAGTCTGTGTATCCTATGGCAAGGGTACTTATTTTTGCACCAATCAATTCATCTTGGAAATTAATGATATTGATAACAAGAGCTTCTTAGAGAGTTTCATGTGCCAAAAATGATTTTAAGGAATGTGTGTAATTTGCATTGTAATGCTATGAGATGATTACTATTAACAGCTCCAGGTCAGAGGGGCAGAGGTAGCTTAAATAAATGACCTGTGGTTACATGACTCATAAGTGGCAAACCTGAAATTTTGACTCAGTATTCTGCCTCTAGGCTGTATCTTTGAACCTTCATGGTATAGTGCTTCTCCAGACCTCTTTTTGTTTCTCTGTAAAATGAAGACTTATTGTAAGATTCAGACCTGCATGCACGTGTTGTTTTTCAAATTGCACAAAGTATTTTAACAGATGTTTGAATCACTTGCTCTGGCTTTCCTCAAAAGGGCACCAGACACACGACAGGCACAATACTTTCTCTTTCTGCAGTGTAAACTCCTGGATGGTAATGGCTGAATTTTATAATGGTTTTATACCCAACATGCTTAGCTCCATGGCTTATGCTTGCAGATAATTAAAAGAAATAGTTCTTGGAGGAATGAGGATGCTATGAATTTGTCCCCTTCGAAACTCATATGGAAATTTAAACCCCACTGTAACAGTATTAATAAGGTGGGAAATCTGTCTATGGGACTTGAGAGGAGGTACATCTGGGATGCAATTTGGATTAGAGAGGTCACGAGGTTAGGGCATTGTGACTTTATAAGAGTACAAAAAGAGACCTGAGTGAGCACTCAGTCCCCTCATCATGTGATGCTCTGGGTTACCTCAGGCCTTTGCAGAGTCTCCAGCAGGAAAATATCCCTCATCAGATGTAGCCCCTCAACTTTGAACTTTTTCAGCCTCCAGAACTTTTTTTTCATTATAAATTACCCAGTCTCAGGTGTGCAGTTATAGCAACCAAAGATGGACAAAGGCGGAAGGGGAAGACAACTAGCATGGTTAGTGCTTGCTATAGCCAGGAAAGTCCTGGGTACCAACTAAGCCTGAAAAGAGCTCCCCTCAAGAAATGGCAGGAGCTCCCCTCAAGAAATGGCAGGAGCTCCCCTCAAGAAATGGCAGGGATAATTTCACATTATATGCATTGTATATTGAAAGAGAAAAAAAATTAGAGATGTAAATTAACTTTAACTGAATCCCATAGTTGATAAGATATTGGATATATTATTGAACATATTCTTAGAGCTAGTCATTATTTTGAGTACTTCATGTACATTATTTAATCTTTTCTGCTTTGTGAGGTAGGTATTATAAATTATGAATTGCTGTTTACCAGCATTGCCTCCTGCATCTAAGGTCCCATTAGTATTGTGGAATTGAAACCAAGAACGAAATTTCCTGGAATCCTTCTCTCTGAATGGTCTGGGTTAGAGCTTGCCGATGAGAAGCAAGAGATTTGGAAAGCAGTCAGGAAGAGACTTCATTATTCTTAGGAGAGGGGAATGGACAAATACAGCCTCTCTTTAGGAGTCTTCATAAACTCGGGCTTATCAAATCCTGTTGAACTCTTATTTCTCAATTATGGAAGCCAGACATTGAATGTACTAGATTTTTGAGCTCCTTCTCCATACTTGTTAGAGCCAGATACACCAGAATCTCAGACATTTTTTTTGTGAAGTTTGATTTTTCCATCTTTTCAGTTTGTCAGACTGAAGTCCTTTGGAGCTATGGCTCTGGTTCTCCAGCTAGAGTCTTCTGATCTAAATCTTCCCTAGGACACCTTCTCTTATTTTTATATTGTCTAATCTGTCTATTAAACTGTTTTGCTCCCATAAAATTGTAGTGGCTCTATATTTTTTTGCTGATTGAACCCAATTTTTTAAAATCTCCATTCTATAAATAAGGCAACTATTTAGGAGAGCAGTTAACAAGTCTGATAATGGTCACCACTAGAAAATGATGAAAGTGAAATTTAAATGGGACAATTCCATCCCCAGAGCCCAAGTCCATTGTGCAGTAAGATTGACTGCCATTCTAGTTATATAAGAAAATAGGATTCAAAACCAGCTTCAGCCAATTCAAAGATTTTGATCTTTTTCTCTAGACAAGTAAATATTTTATGTAATTAAACATGAACTTAATTTTAGGAAAGAATGTGAAAAGTACTTGTTTAATCAGAAAGTATATGAACTTGGATGTGCACAGTAGTAGTTTTCTCTGGTCCATAAGAAAAACACTGACACATATTTAGCATGGGATATGTAAAAGAAAACAAAAGAAGCAACCTAAGATCTGTACAATAGAGACTGGATTTATTAGCTGCGATATATTTGAATATACTACATTGGAAACAAAAATAAATGGGTCTTAGCAAAATAGTATTAAAATAAATGTACAGGACCTAAACATTTTTATACAAGCAAATATAGCCTGTGTCAAATTAAATGAAAAATGATTAAGAACGACATTCTTTAAGAATGCTAATATATGTGTTAAACTACATACAAAGAAAAATAAGGAAATGTGTCTGTGGTATCAGGATGCTGGTTATGGACAGTTGGGGAGCAGGAAAGACGTACGATGGAAAACTCACAAGATGAAAATTAGGTTATTTTGGGGGAGCACAGTCGTTGATTACAACAGTAAAGATAATCAACTTTTGTAAATTCATGCTTTGCAAATATACTTAGAACTTTTAAAAATTCGAATTCTTAGAAGTTTAAAAAATGTTACTTAGTTGTTTATTCAATTATTTTTACTTGCTCTCTTTCCCTACGAATTTTACAGAGAAAGCTCATTTCGAGACTCATACCTGCTAGAATTTCAAGATGTTAGCATTGAAAAGTTGTCTAGAAACCATAAATTTGTGAGGCAAGGGGAGCCAAATGTTGTTTTTCCAAAATAGTTGTCACCTCTCTTGAAATGTACCTAACTAGTTTCTTCTAAATAGTTTTGCTTAGTAATTCAGATATATGTTATTTCTGATTCCTTAAGCAGATTAAGTGCATTTGTGCTGAATTTTATCTTTGGGGATCATTCAGTTGCTTTTACTGGCTGTAAAGGTTGCTGAACCAGATGTCCTTATAAACAGAAGACATCCTGTTATGTAAGTTCACCTCTTGAAAGAAAAGTAAATTATTTCCTCTGCTCTTGGGAAGAGTACAGACAAAAATAAGTGGGGGAAATGTGGAGATTTGAGTCACAAAGGCAAGCCTGAGATTAGACTTTCATTTTACTTTAATAACTCAGACATGCATTTTCTGCTAGTCCATAACCATCAGCCCTTTTACAGTGTAATGATGTCACAGTGATGATTTGCCTGTAGATGAACTTTTAATAAACATTCATAAATGTGCAGTGTCTTTTCCTGTGAAGCATGTATTCTCAATTATATTTCTTACCCATATTTTGATTTATTTTCTTCCAGGTCTTAATTTCATTCTAATTATGGCTTATATGGCATTCAGTGGAAACACAAAATAAATTTGCAAAAACTTAAGGAGTTATGGTAGACTCAGAATCAAGTAGTGGATAAGTTCCACATCCACAAAACCTCTTGTGTATTATCTGAAGGTAGTTAGAGGGAGGGGTGCCAGGTGCTTTTTGATTTTACAGCAGCTGAGGTCACATCACAAGCATGGGTGGGAAGGTGAGATGCAATGAGAGGAAGGGGAAAATGAGACATGATGATTGCAGTGTGCACTTTGTAAACAATACACTCCTATTAAACTTATTGTATACTTGATTCGTTTACACCATTTATGAAACAGGTACTGGGTAAGATTCTAGGGTCAATGAAGACATTTATAAATGATGCCATAATAAATGAGAGAAACAGTTACACCCAACTAATCACAACACAGGACAAAGACTAGCAACATACAGGTAATGGGACAGTTAACTGAGGTTAGAGAGAAGGACTGTGAAAGCTTTGCTTAGAAGTTATGCAGGGAGGTGTTGTTTAACTTTGAACTTATAGAGAAATTTACCAGAGAGAGAATTAGAGATGGAGACAATATGAGGCAGAAATAAGAAGCACAAGCAAAGCAATGAAAAGCCTGAAAAAACAATTTGGAGTAAAGAGATACATGATTCATGCCAGTTAGAAGAGTGACAAAGATATCCCAGGATGAGAAACAAAACAAAACTCTCAAGGACATGAGCAGCCTCTGAGACATTTTCAGCTATTGAGTGCTCCAAGAGGCATATACTGGTAAAGCTTTCTCTGGCTGGATGCTCTGACTTCCCCAACCATCTCCATCATTACATTCACTCTCACTCTCAGATGATCCATGAAAATAAGAATTAATTCCCATATGTTTTTCTGCATATCTTACAATCAGTGTTTATTTCTCATCTTTACCTCCTTTCCAAAACTTACATTGTGATTTTTAAATTTCTAATTCATCGTCAGCAAAGTGCCTTATAACTCAGCTCTTCTCTAAAAACATCCTCCAGTTTTTGCTCCTACCTGGTTGTTTCCTATGTCCTCTCACACATGACACATGCCTCAAGACTTCACAATGAGACATATTTCCTTCTTGTTTCCCAAAGTCACCTGCAAATGATATCTTTTGCTTCGTTAAAATACTCAGCTCTTTTAACTACCCTGGTTTCAGACTTGACTTTTCTTTAACATTTGCTGTTATTGTCATCTATCAATCTTCTGGGAACACACCTTCATCAACTGATAACTTCATTACTTCTAATAAGGCTGCTGCCATAATTCATGAAGACATCAGGTCTCCAAAATTTGGTCTTACATTTGCTTTTTCTCCTTAGATCCAGTGTCATGTTTTCAACCATTCCCAACTCAGCCATCCAGCGGTTTTATATAATCCACTCCCAGACTATCATCTCCTTTCCTTTAGCTCATTGACTCTGTTTCTCCCACGTCAGCATGTCTCCAGCTTTTTCAAGACAGAAATTTATTTCACTATCTAGTACTCTTTTGAGTTCTTTAATATAGTCTAAAATCTATTTTCGTATCATTAAAAATACTCTCTTGACAAGAGTTAACATGGTGACATCTCTTTCTCTCTCTCTCTCTTTCTTATTCGTGAGCAAAACACCATCCCAAATTAAATTTGACTATGAACTTATCTTTACATGGACAAGAGTCTATGAGAGAAAAAAATATACCACTATTGTTATTCTGCAAATTTCTGAACAAATTTCAAATGGACAAATTTTTAACACCAATGTCAATTTGCACACGACACTAAAAGATGATATTGTTAGCAAATTCCTTCCTATACTCTGCAACATGCCCATTTCAGACTTCTCTCTTATCAAACACTAAGTCTCAGCTAATGACTCATTCTCAGCTAATGACTTCTCTACATACGTCTTAGGGAAAATAGAATCAGCAGAGAAGAACTATCTTAAAACACCAACAATTGCAGCCTAAGTGCAATTCTTCTTCCAGGCTTTGTTGTCCCTCCTGTTAATGGTAAAAGACATGTTTCTGTTTAAATGTAAGTCCTCTATTCACCGTTTGATTTTTTGTATGTGTGGCAGCTTTTCAGAGACTTTCTCCCTACACTTTTCTCTTTCTCTCCCGTATCATTCACTTTTTTCTTACATGATTAAATATATTGACATACATTTATTTTTTACTATTATCTTTTAAAAAATTACTGAGTCACTCTTGCTGTTGTGTCTCTTTGATTTACTCTAGTGTCTTCTTGTTCTTCTACTTAATAAAACACTTCAAATACGCTCTCTGTGTTTCTATGTCTGTTTTCTTTCTATTTCCTCTTCAGCTGACTTCAATAGTGTTTCTTTCCACACCATTTAATTGAAATGGTTCTTATCAAAATCAAAATGGTATCTTGAATCATCCACAAAGAAATAAATTTCATTTTGATCTTCATCTTATTTACCTTTCAGCAGTTTTTGACCAAGTTGACTGAAACATTTTCTTTTCTAGGCTTCAGTGACATTGCACTTCATGGATTTCTTTTTTCCCCACTGATTTCTCTTCCTGGATGGATATGCTGCTCCTCCACTTAATACTTCTAAATGTAGTAATGCCCAAACTTTCATTCTTTTCCATCTATAACATCTCCTTAAATTACCTGTGGCTTTAGCATATTATCTGTAAAGTGAATTCTTCCAACTTGTAGAGCACTAGAGTTTTAAATGTGGTTAAGATCACATTAATTCCTCAGCTCAAAACCATCAGATTACCTCCATATCATTCACTGGAAATGTGATGTCCCAACACTCACATATGTCTGGCCCTCATTTTCTCTCTGATCTACTCTCCTACTACTCTCTCTGTCGTTCACTCTGCTATGGTCATACTGGACTCATTGATATTCCTCAAGCAGGTCAGGCATGTGCACTGGCTGGACCGTCCTCCACAGTGGTGCATTCTTCCCACTGGTATTCACATGGCTAATTCTAACTACCTTCAACTTTTTATTTTTGAATCAGAGTCTCACTCTATCACCCAGGCTGGAGTGCAGTGGCACTTTCATGGCTACTGCAGCCTCGACCTCCTTGGGCTCCGGCCATCCTTCTACCTCAGTCTTCCAAGTAGCTGGAACCACAGGCGTGTGCCACCATGCCTGGCTGATTTTTTTATTTATTGTAGAGATAAGGTCTTACCATTGTTGCTCAGGCTGGTCTTGAACCTATGAGCACAGGCAATCCTCCTGCTTCTGCCTCCCAAACTGCTGGGATTGCCGCCTCTCCTGGCTACCTTCAAATGTTGACTGAATGTCACCTTGTTAAAACCACATCCCCTTTGGAACTCCTGTTCCCACTTGCCCTGATCTTTCTCTTCCATAACATTTATTTGTTATCTATTACACTAAATGACACATTTATATTTTATTTTGTTCTATATATATAGTAATATATATATTTTATAATCTCTGAGTCATTAAATTTTTGTAAGCTTTATGTTTTATTGATTTATGTAATCAAACAGCTACAACATTGCCTGCATGCATATAATAAGTCCTCAAAACGCGTTGATTGACTGAATAAACATCCATCAGAACAGGTATATTTTGAAAAACATATTAAATTCGGACAAGCATATTGAACAACTTGAAACCTCATAAAGCTAGAGGAACTATAAATTGGTACAACCATTTCAGAAACTGTTTGGCAGTATCTAATAATTGTGAACATAATCTTGCCTAATAAACATGCATTTCTAGCTCTACATTTTAAGTGTATACTCAAGAAAAATGAGTGTGCATTGTCCCTAAACACATTTAAAACAAACATATACTAAAATATTTATTATGACATTGTCTATAATAAAAGAAGACTTTCTAAAAAAATCCTAAAGTATCTTTTCACAGTAAAATGGATAAGTAGCTTGTTTGTATTCATTCAATGGAATTTTGTAGAACAACTTAAAATAATAAGTATAATGATTACACACAGTATCATGGATAAACTAAAAAGAAAAAACCATGTTGATAAATGAAGTTCAAAGGCAAGCAAAAGTAGTCTATGGTAATTGTGGGAGGCATCATCTAAGATGGCCCCAAATTATGCTTATAACCTGGTATTCAAGCACTGGCATAACACCCTCTACTTGAGTGTGAACTTGATTTAGTGACCTGCATTTAACGTATAGAATGAGATATAGGTAACAGGATGCCATTCTGATATTGAGTTAACAAAGATAGTATCATCCATTTTGGGAAACTTTCTCACTATCCATTGCTCATTTGAGAGAAGCCAGCTGTTGTACTTTGAGTTGCTTTACAAATAGGCCAAGTGGCAAAGAACTGAAGGAGACCTCCAACCAGTAGCCAGAAGATAAATGATGCCTGTCGTCCAACAGCCTATGAATAACTGAATTCTTCTAATACCTCTGTGAGTGAGCTTAGCAGTGGATTCCCCTCAGTCTAGATTACATAGCCCCAGCTAAAACATTAACTATAATCTCATTAGAGAGTTCGACCTAGAGGTACCCAACCTGGAAGCCACACCTGGATTCCTAGCCCACAGAAACCATGAGAAAAATCAATATTTGGCTCCTTGCTTTTGAAAGTGGATGATGCCGTAATGATAACACTAAAACGTAGGAAGATCTTTGGATCCAGGTTGTCATTTTTGTAGAGCCTGTTAGTAAAAGCTTTGAAGTACTTTGAAAACACTGCAGAATTTTGTACTTTGGTGAGGTTATTGTTGAGAGACCAAAGAGAAGTGAGAAAAATTTTATCTAAAATGATCAAAATTTTACAAGAGGATTCTCGTATAGTGGCAGAAAGCTTATCAACATTGTTTTTGTCCACCGTGTGGAAGGTTGAATATGTGCCAATTGACTGGGTGGTCTAGCTAAGGTGATTTCGATGTAGAGTGTACAAGGTGCCAATTGAGTTCTTCCTGTTGCTTGTAGTAAAATGTGAGAAGAGAAAGTTAAATTGAGGAAAGGACTTTTAATCAGAAAGAATCCCAGATGGATTAGATGGTTTTAAAAATGCTCAACCTATCCAAATAGCTAAAATTAAGAAATGGCTTCTGATCGAACATCAAATCCAGGGCACTGCCAGTAAAAGATAGTCTAATGACAAAACAAAGACTATAATTGTAAAAATTTTGGTGAGATCTAGGAAAGTGAAATATGTGCTTCAGAGTACTAGTCAATCACAGAAAGACTCCTTAATGAGATTATATCTGCCTTACTGACGCTCTCATTCAAACAATACTGTCTCTAAGAAGATTAAAGTCATTTTCTCTTAGCAATCTTGATAGAAGCCCAAAGTAAAGACGGTCTTATCTAGAAGAGAAATCTTGGTGTGGCATTTGTTCAGTGAAGTCAGCCAATGACATGGTTGGGAGGCCCACAATGTTCTTGTGAAAAATTATATCAGCAGAATTGACAGCTGAGACTGAAAAGACACAGAGAGTAGAAAATGAAAAGAGGCTTTGGACCTGAAACTCTACTGAACGCAATTAGGAAGGAAGTAGCTACATGTATGCTCTACCCTTCATAAAAATGGAAGGATGACACAAGAGAGAAACGAGAGGCCAAAAGGGGAACTGAAAGTCGTGGAAAAGTATATACACATCTTGAGACTTAAAACAAGCAACTTCCCACATTTGCACAAATGAATTCCAGAATTTCTGTGGCTCACAATTTCCTTATACCACAGATTTTTCTCCAGTTTGCATAGGAATGTCTATAGTGATTTTCCTGGACCTAAGTCACGTTTTTATGCTGAGTCCATATAAACCAAAATCCTGAAAACTTTTATAACAAGTTGAATCCAACAATAAAAACAAAAATTTCAGAAAACTAGAGAACTTTCTAGACCTTAGACAAGGCACTTGGAATTACACACCTAATATCTAACTTAAAATGTAAAATTGAGTGCTTTCTTTCTAAGAACATAAAGTGAGAATCTTTTTTTTTTTTTTTAATCAGAGTCTCACTCAGTTCTCCAGGCTGAGGGTAGTGGTATGCTCACGGCCACCCCAGCGTCATCAGCTGGGTTCGGGCGATCCTTCCACCTCAGTCTTCCAAGTAGCCGGAACTACAGGCACGCACCACCACACCCAGCTGATTTTTTATTTATTGTAGAGACGAGTTCTCGCCAAGTTGCCCGAGCTGGTCTCGAACCCTCAGGCTCAGGCAATCCACTCGCGTCAGCCTCCCAAAATGCTAGGATCACAGGCTTCAGCACCTGGCAAGTGAGAATCTTTAATCTCACCATTCCTGTTTGACATTCCATTAAAGATCCTAGATGTGTCAATAAAGCAAAATGAAACAAAGGCATTGAAAAGGGAAGAATTAAAACTGTTTTACTTCCTGCAGAAAAAAACCGGTTGAAAATTCTGAAGAATCTATGGAAAAGTCCAACAAATAAATGATACTTTGCAAGGTTCAGAATTCAAGCTTAATATATACAAGCCCAATTATATTACTATATTTTATAAATAAAATATTGGATATGGGAACTTCAAAAATGCAGCTTAAAATAGCTTACAAAATATAAAATGAATAGGAATAAAGTTGACAAAATGTGTGGATCAATACACAGAAACCTACAAAACATTGCACAACTTAAAGAAGAGATAATAAATAGATATATTATTTTCATGAGTTGAAAGAAGAAAACTCTATCTACAAATTCAATGCAATCCCAATTGATATCCTAGCTGATTGTTTTAGAATTTCACAACTTCATTCTGATTTTTAAAATAAGAATTCAAGTTTCCTAGCTTTTTAAGAAAGAGGAAAAAATTGGAACACTCACATGACCTAAATTCAATACTTATTATAAATGTAAAATAATTGAACAGTATGACACTGTCATAAGTAGGCATGATTTAACATCAAAACATCACACTGTAACACATGGCTATGTACTGTTATTATATGTGAATTATAAGTAAAGGTGAATTAAAAAATAAAGTCAGAAACCAAGCTGAGATGAACACAAAAAATAAGAATAGGTATAATTCAGTGGAATAGAATAAACTCACAATATGTGCCAAAATTGTTGGTGGGTAAAAGATAGTTTTGTGAGCAAATGGTGTTGGAATATGTGAATATCTATATGGAAAAAATAACAAATAAACACCTCAACCCTTACCTCACAACAGAAATTAAATATAACTGTCTTAGAGTTCTAAACATAAAAGCTAGACCTATAAAACTTTTAGCTAAGAAAATAAAATAAAAAGTACAAACCATAAAAGAAAAGATGTATATGGCATCAGAGTAAAGAAAATCTTCGACTCTGTGGAAATGAAACTGCAGGCTACAGACTGGGAGAACATATACTGTACATAGAAACTCTTTCACTCAGTAATGTTTTAGCTGAAAATGCAAAACATAATATCCAATCTGGCTTCACAACTTAATAGGTGTACCACCCTGAGGAACTAACTGGGCCTCTATAAACCCTGAAAGATGTAAATGATAGTGGTAGCATCTAGTCATTGGATTGTTGGGAGTGAACACATACAAAGCACGTATGTCTGGCATGTGTTAGGAAAATAAATGTTATCTATTGCATATTTAGGAACTTCAATATTTTCTGAAACTTGTTGAGAAGAAAAAGCTTACATTAGCTATAACACCAGCTGCTAAATATTTGAAGAGCTCTTGGGGGGAAGAGTCCATAGAATTGACAGAAGGCACAATGGTGGTCAAAACTGGTGGGAAATTAACAGGAGGCATATTTTGACTCAAGATAAGTGGCATAATTTTAGACTAAGTTGCTTAATCAGAGCGCGTGGCCTCATGATGTGGTGAACTTCCTGTTACCATAACCTCCCCCAGGCATTAGAGATCAATGGCTTTCAGACCATGCTTATCAGGGACCTGGAGATGTGTGCCTTCATAGAGGAGGTTGTGGGAAAGAGGACGGTTATGATTGCTTCTCAACTTTTTTCTGTATTTATCATACTGAGTTTATCAGTAGAATTCTTTTTTGAAGAAAGCGTTCTGCAATTAAAAAAAAAATTAAGCATCAGTGCTATAGAGGATATCACTGCACTCAAAGGAAGGTTAAAAAAAATAATCTCGAGATTACCTCCTAGTCTAAGGTGTTACTTAACTTGCCCCAATTTTTCCCATAGGCAAGCTTGCAACACAGCATAGAGTAAAAATACAGAGCTGAGAGAACTCACGTGTTACATAATGTTTCTCCATGTGCCTCACCTCCTGCTCATACAGCGCTTGTCAAATAGCGGCCATTTCTACCTTTCGCAGCTTTGAATTTCATCCTTACAGGAGATCCATATCGCTACATTTAGTCTTCCATTTTAGCTTTTGGAGACTTTATTCAATCACTCAACAGCTTATTGGTGCACGATTCTGTCTTCTAAAAGCAAAAGTGAAAAACTCCAGGCTATTTTTCAAAGTGCTGCTTCGTGTTAATGGGAGGATTTTGAAACGCCACAAGGGAAATTTTTAGAAAGAAAAAGAAGACACCAGACTAAGCCACCACGGACATTTTTATTTTTAAGAGAATAGTTTTCAAGTCCTTCTAAATTCTTAGAAAACAAACATACTTATTTAAAGATTCATTATCTTTAGCACTTTTTTTTTTTTTTTAGCTACAGTGCAGTACAATTGCAGGGGTTTATGCACACACATTCTTATAGATTTGGAAAATAATATTGCAATCATGAAAAATGTTAAGTTTTTGGTTTTATTTTTACCTTGATGACTCCATGGTTTATAAATCTGGGTCCTTGAGAAGAAAAAATACCACCCCTCCAGCCCACCACAAACTTGTTCTTATGTAAAAATATTATCTACTTTATGTTAACTCACTTTATGGCATTGTTTCTAAGACTACATAGTAGTAACTCAAGTTAAAAGGTTTTTTTTTTTTTCCTGAACCACCTGTTAATATGATGCTACATTCATTTTTGGATTTTAAGGATCGTATGCCTAAGGACTGAACAATTATTCGTGTCTAGTATATTCTAATAGCTTTAGAATCATTTTCTAAAGCAGGTAATACATTCTAACTTTAACTTTAGATTAAAATCATTTATTTGATAGGTTCACTCTATTAGACAACAATTTTCCAGATATTACAGGGCAGTAAGAACTGATAAAAGCAGACAATTTGGCATGGTAAATCTTACTGTTCCCTAACTTCAACAAGATTTTATGGCAATCTAGCCTCAGTATAAGTGTGTCAAGTTGAAAGCAAACATCATGTGATTTAGCAAAATATTTTTCAACATTCTTGAAGACTTTTTTCATTACTTCCTGGTCAAGTTCATTTATATGACAACATCTTTAGGTTCATTAGATTACTTTCTAGTCAATGGCAGCTATTAAAAATACAAGCAGCCTGGCTTGGTGGCTCAACCTGTAATCCCGCGCCTTTGGGAGGCTGAGGTGAGTGGATTGCCTGAGTTTGTGGGTTCGAGACCCACCTGGGCAACTTGGCGAGACCTCATCTCTACAATAAAATCAAAATGAGCTGGGCGTGGTAGCGCGCGCCTGTAGTTCCAGCTACTCGGAAGGCTGAGGCGGAAGGACTGCCGGAGTCCAGCAGGTCGAGGTTGCGGTGGCCGGGAGCGGCCATTGCACTCCAGTCTGGGTGACAGAGTGAGACTCCAACTCAAAAAAAAGAAAAAAAAATACAAGCAAGGACATATTCAATGTCATAATGATACAGAGATCCACTAATGTCTTTCCATATTGTCACAGCCCCTAGAGAAAGGCATGGCAAGGGCACAAATGCTCCTGTACATTCCTGAACAATATTCCTAAGAACTAATAAAAGGTGTGCTTCCCCTTATCTCCTATGTATTCCCAGTAAGTAGCTTCAGGAGATTTTTGACTTCCCTGTAATCTACATCCATCAACTGAAAGTGGTAAATCTACTTTTACTCCCTTTTTCTTAATGGTTATAAGTTTGAATAATATAGTATCAATGTAATCTTAAGCCTTGTGATTTATATAACTTTTGTAACAATGTAATCATAAGTCTTGTGATTTGTATAACTTTTGTGTAATGCATGATATCTTAGGCCCTTTACTCAATGGCAAGCTTGATTACCCCTTCTGCTGGACCCTACTGACAAAAACTCAGAGATAACTCTGATACCTGGCACCAGGAAGTCTGAACCGAAAAATGTCACTATTGACAAATGTGGCTGAAACTCATGTTCTATACAATGCTCTGCTGGTCATGTGGCTAATGTATAGGTACTAATAACTCTGGACTTATAAAAGTGAACTGTAAAAGCCTGGGGGGTGAGCAGAACCATTTTAGAAAGACCTCGAGTCTGGCTCTGCTCCCTGGATTTGAACTCAGAAATAAACTTCTTTCTACCAGTTCCCTGCCCCTTTGAGGTATTGGTATCAAGGGGAGCAGTCGAGCGTTACTCGAACCATAACAAAAACCTTAAAAACTTCAGCTGGGTTTGGTGGCTCAGCCTGTAATCCCAGCGCTTTGGGAGGCTGAGGTGAGTGGATTGCCTGAGCCCGCAGGATCGAGACCCACCTGGGCAACTTGGGGAGACCTCATCTCTACAATAAGTCAAAAGTTAGCTGGGCGTGGTAGGCACACTTGTTGTTCCAGTTACTTGGAAGGCTGAGGTGGAAGGATCGCCAGAGCCCAGCAGGTAGAGGCTGTGGTGGCCGGGAGCGGCCACTGCACTCAGGTCTGGATGACAGAGTGAGACTCCAACTCAAAAAAAAACAAACAAAAAAAACCTTAAAAACTTCCTCTCTGTTATCAAGAGTCTTCTTTTACGATGATTTACTAAATTAAGAAATTACATGGCAAAGTACTAAAATTCCTTGGCCTTTAGCATTCTGTGAGTAAAAATGTTTAATTTTTTAAAACTAATCCTTCTATGGATGCCACATAAGTATATTCTAAATAGATAACCATGTAGACTAATATCTCAGGTAACTGAGGGCTTGGGCTTTATGTATTCATTCAGTAGAATATGTCATTAGTGTTTCTGAATACTACATAAGTTATTCTGAAACAATTCTTTCCACTCTGGTTTTGCTTTAACATTTTTGGGATAGTGAGATAATAAACTGGAGACCAGTATGTCTGGTTTGTTATGTACTGGAAGAAAACAAATAAATAAAACCTTCAAACACTTTGTACTTAGGCCTTAGAGAACACATTCCAGAACCTGCAGAATAAATATCCAGTCAAGGAGATGGACCAAATTAGGGAATGAGACACGTAAAATTGTATCAGCATTGGGCTTTCAGTTCCTTTTTCTTCACTTGTATGTTTTATAGATTCTTTATTGATATATTGACTCAAAATTATCCCGGAGTTTATAACGTCTTAATCTCTAGTATAGATCCTAGTGGGAGAAAAACATATTAGTAAATTACATCTGTGCTTTGAAGGATTTTATAGTCTTGTGTTGAGAAAAAGTGTACTAACTGTAGAGGGTTGCCTGTTTTGGGGTCCTTGCATGACCAATACTCACCTAAAGCTTCAATTTCTTTGTTTTATTCTTTCCATGTTCCTTTGAAATGAAGGAATTCTAAATCTGGGAAGTAATTAACAAATCATTCTACTTCTTTGGATACCATACATGTGCTGAGATTCTTTAAAGCCACCAGGATTTATCAGTCATTGATCTAGAAAGGAGGAGGCTATGTAAATTATTCAGTGAATTAATTTCCCAGGGCTCTAATTTCTTCTCCTTTCCTCTCATAAATCATTTTATGGTTCATTAGGATCTTTACCAGAGGTTGACTTGGAAGGGACGAAAAAAACAAAAACAAAATCACTGCTACTTCACAGCAACTTGAGAAATCATGTAAATCAGAATGACTGAAGTAGTTAAAAACTCAAGTCAAATAAATGTTGCTATTTCAACTATCCTGACTATCTCTATGCCTCAATCATAACTACTTTACTTGTAAAACTTGACTTTACCTACTATATCACTTTATGAGCATAACTAATTTTATTATTTCTTTTTTTCTTTTTGAATTGGAGTCTCACTCTGTCGCCCAGACTGGAGTACAGTGGCCGCTCCCGGCCTGCTGGGCTCCAGCGATCCTTCCACCTTAGTCTTCCAAGTAGCTGGAACTACAGACGCGTGCTGCCACGCCCAGCTAATTTTTTGATTTACTGTAGAGATGAGGTCTTGCTAAGTTGCCCAGGCGGGTCTCGAACCTGCGAGCTCAGGCACTCCACTCACCTCAGCCTCCCAAGGCACGGGATTACAGGCTGAGCTGAGCCACGGTGCCTGGCTAATTTTATTATTTCACTCCTGTGTTAGTCCACGTGACTTTCAAACTAGAGAATCACTACTGGCCCAGAGAAAGATATTTTTCTGCTATGTGTGTACGTATGCTAGCAATTATTACCAAATCTGATTGATTAAAAAACACTCAGAACTGAGCTGTGATCTAGGCATCAGAAAAATAACTACAATGAAGGCAATGATTTGGTTGATAAGGTCCCTTCCAAATCATCCTCAGTAAATCCCTTATCCTCCTGAATCTCCTCCTTACCAATCAGCCACATCTTGGAAGATGTTTGGGGCTCTCTTTCGTATCACAGCAAAAAGCCACTGTTCCTTAAATACTAAGAGCAAAGAAAGCAACCACCTTACGCTTATTACTGATGCCTTTAGTATGATGGGACTCTGGGAGGTTCCCATCAAATATACCTTTATTAACCCCAGAATGGCATAGTTCATTGAATAAAAGTCATCAAATATATTTTCACAGTCTTTTCTGTATATGCACTGGCTAATATGGAATGACTTATCCAGTGTCAAACAAAAAATAATGTTCCAACATTACCATTTAGTTTTATTTCAGTGACTATAAGAAAAAATTAATATAGTCTATTGTTATTGAAAACAAAAACTGACTGATGAAACTACTTGTTTATGATAGACATGGTACTTAATGTCAATGTAAGATTTTAGATGAAATGAGGCAAAGAAATATTGGATGGTGTGGGACAGAATTCCAGAAAAGCACGACCGCTTGATACATTATTTCTACAAATGCAATAGCTGACCTGAGTATTGAGAAATCTTACATGTCACAATCCTGATATTGCTTTTATCTGTGCTTAAACAAAAAAGAGCATTCTTATGTGAAGAAGTTCTGTATTTGCTAGGGAGTACAACATAATAAAGAGGCTTGTGTAATTTTTCATTTTCTCTTCTTTCTGAACTTAGTATGAGAATATTCTCATAATGACCAGTCCAGTCTTTAATGACCATCAATGTTGTTGTTACTAACAGAAATGCAATTGTTTTCTAAAAGGTAAGTTTCCACCAGCAAAACTATGGGATAGGGTGTAGAGTTGCTTAAAGATCTTGCTTGCTCTAGCTGCAAATTTTCTTTAGCTCTAGTGGGACAGCCTTTAATTTTTATTTTCCTTTAACATAAAGTGTTTAATGTAATTTGTATGTATTTCAAGTTTAATCTTCTGTTTTCAATTTTGTTTATATTAACTTATATAATGTGACATCAATGTAGTAATGGATCTACTTACCACTCTCAGATTCCAACGTTCAGTTACTAGTCTTTATCCTATTGTATCAACCACAATTTTCACAATTAAAATAATTTATATTGAATGAATGTCTATTATGTGCCTACCACCATTCTTTCATCTACAAATGATCTTGCCCACCATCTGACAGAATCTCTCTTTAAATAACGATCGATGGGAAATGTTTTTCCCATGAGATTTTCCTAAAATTCATCCTGAAGAACACTCATCTACTTCCCAACTCCTGTTGACAAATATAAAGATTATGGAGAAAGAAGAGAGAAACTCAGTTGTGATGAATTCATGCTGTATGGCACGTGCTGTGCTAAAGTATTTGCTTTCAAAACCCCTGCAAGCTGTGTGCTCATGTCCATATCAAACAGAGAAGAATCTGAGGTTGGAGTGGAGTGACCTATTCAAAGACACAGGAGCAAAGACACAAACACAGTCCTTTCAAAAAAGTGGTGTTGCCATAACAATGATTGTCAGCACAACTAAAATTCATTATTAGAATTTTCTGAGGTTATGCATACTTAATTGAAAAGTGATGTCGTGTATTAAAAAAGAGTGGACATTGGAATCAGAAGACAGGTTGAATTCAGTTCATACTTCTAAGTATGAATTAGACAGTTCATTTAATATTTGAGTCTCAATTTCCTCAGTTGATGAAATGGGTTAATAATACTATGTGCCCCAGGGTAGTGTTCTGATAATTAAATAAGTTATATTAGGCATTGGAATGATTAACAATACAATAAATACATGCCAACCTCTTTGTCCCCCTAACTGAAATATAAAGATATTAATGATAAGAGTGGAACATGTAATTTCCCCTAGAGCCGGGTTTTTCAATCAGTGTATTAGGGGTGTGTATACGTAAAAAAATTATATAAGTAAATTACATGTAATTTGCTTACATAATTATAAATTTTACATAATATACATTATTACATAGAATATAGCTATATAGTCTACATATATAAATGATGCATTTTTAATATATATTTCTAATATATATTTTCAATATATTACCAATTTTAAAGTCAAATAATTTGCAGTTATAAAAGAAGAAGTTTTCTTTTTCTTGCTAACTCCAAGATTCTTTTTGCTTCTATGGAGAATCAGAGCAAATATTTTAAGTAGGTTAGAAGGTTGGCTTTTGCAAGATAAAACCTGAGAATTATCTACTACAGAATTTCTATACACACAGGTCATAGGGATCACCCATAAATCACAAAAAAATCCAAAAATTCCTTTCCAGACAATATAACTAAATCTGGCATTTTCTCGAACGCCTTGCCTTTGCTGACTGCTCAGGCAAATAATACATTTAGTCTCTCAATCATAAGAAGCTCAGTGTCTTCTAAATTAACTTAGACCCTCAGTCTCTCTTTCTCGACATATATTCTCAGTCTATGGTAACATAAGTTATATTGGAGGATTAAAAATATATATAATATTAGTCATCTTTCCCTCCTCATTTCTAGCCATGTAAGTTGTTCCTGTCATAGCTAGTCTTTGAATCTGAGCTTCCTTCCTCATAAACTAATATTTACTCCTGGTTTTACCCTGCTATGAATCATAATGCTATGTTTGTAAACTCCTAAAGATATTGTGAGTTTACATCAGAATTACGTCTTACAGTAAGACAGACAAAAGGGAAAGGAATTCTTAATTGAGGCAGTCCATATCTTCAGAAACAAATCAACCAAGGCCTTCTGTCCATAAATTTTTATGGATGCTTTCTGTTCTTTCTCAAATCAACAATTGCTATAACTTTCATAAATCACTTATTACTTTACTTTTTGTGTATGGTGTGTATTAGATTGCTAGGCTACACTACCACAGCCTGAGTGGCTTAAACAACAGAAATTCATTTTCTCACAGTTTTGGAGGCTGGAAATTGGAGATCAAAGTGCTGTCAGGGTTGGTTCTTTCGAAGGGCATCCGTTCCAATCCTCTCTCCTTGGCTTGAAGGTGACCAATTTCTCCCTCTGTCTTCTTGTCATCTTCTCCTTGTCCAGATTTCCTCTTCTCAAAAAGATACCAGTCATAGTGGTTTAGGGCCCACTTGAATGACCTCGTTTTATCTTAATCACTTCTGTAAAGACTCTTTCCCCAAATATGATCACATTCAGTACTACTAGATATTAGGAGTCAACACATGAATTTGATCCTAACAGTTCAGGTCCTAACAATGGGTATACATACCTCTTATTCCCATGTCTGTAAGATGCTGCTGTGATGAAACGAAGTAATATCTAGGAAAGGGGTTGTTATAAAACCACCAAATAAGTACCAAAAAAATCATTAGGAATAAGTGATACTTCAGACACTTTTATTTCAGAAGTAATTTCTCGTGATAATTTTTATTGCAACTGTATTGAGGTATAATTTATACCCCATAAAATTCACCCTTTTAAAGTACAAATCAATTCACTTTTAGTAAATTCAGAGTTGTTCAGTCATATCCACAATCTAATTATAGTACATTTTCATCACTTCCAAAAGAAACCTCATACCTCATTAGCAATCACTACTCATTCTTCTCTCCCCTTCAACCCCAGCAACCATTAATCTAGTTCCTGTCTCTGAGAATTTGCCTATTCTAGACATTTTCTCTGAATGGAATATTGCAATATGTGGTCTGTTTGGACTGACTTCTTTCCCCTAGCATAAAGTTTTCAAGGTTGATCTGTGTTGATATATTAGTATTTCACTGATATTTACTGCCAAATCATATCTCATTATATGGACATAATGAATTTTGTCTTATCAAACTTGTTTAACAGTTCTGTTAGTTTTGTAGTGAGTTCTTTAGGTTTTACTGCATACAAGATTGTGTCATCTGCAAGTGGAGAGTTTCTTTCTTTCCAATCTGGATGCCTTTTATTTTATATTAATGTCTAAGTGCCCTGACTAGACTCCAATAAAATGTCAAATTGAAGTGCTGAAAGCAGACATCCTGGTTTTGTTCCTTATCTTAGAGTAAGAACATTCAACTATACCATTGAGTAGGATCTTTGATGTGAGATTCTCTCACATGCCATATATCAGGCTGAAGAAGTTTTCTCTATGGCATATTTGTTGATGTTTTTATCACAAAAGTGTGTTACATTTTTTCAAATGCCTCTTTTGCATATGTTAAGAAACTTATGTTTCTTTGTCCTTTATTCTATTAATATAAGGTATTAAGTTGATTGACAATTAGACGTAAGGTCACTTCATATTACTAGACAAATTCTATTTGACAATTATTTACCATCCTTTTTATATATTATTGGAATTGCTTTGTTATTATTCTGTTATGAATTTCTGTATCTGTATTCATAAGGAATATTGGTTTATATTCTCTTGACAATTTATACTTCAAACTCTATATAGATCCTTTTTCCCTGTGACATTGATAGATGAAAAAGATTTTATTTTCATTAGTGTGTAGCATTGTATCAACCTAGCAAAATCTTATCCTTAGTACCTACATACTTAATTTTATCAAGCTTCATTTTATTGCACTTTGCAGATTTTCCTTGTTTTACACATTGAATGTTTGTGACAACTACCTCAAGAAAGTCACTGGCATGTACTCACTTCATGTCTCTGGGTAACATTTTAGTAATTCTCACAATATTTATAATGATTTTGCTAATTTTTTTTTTTGAGTTGGAGTCTCACTCGGTTGCCCAGACTGGAGTGCAGTGGCCGCTCCCGGCCACCGCAGCCTCAACCTGCTGGGCTCCGGCGATCCTTCCGCCTCAGCCTTGCAAGTAGGGGGAATTACAGGCATACGCTACCATGCCCAGCTGATTTTTTTGATTTGTTGTAGAGATGAGGTCTCGCTGCCCAGACAGGTCTCGAACCCTCGGGCTCAGGCCATCCACTCACCTCAGCCTCCCAAAGGCGTTGGATTACAGGCTGAGCCACCGAGCCCGGCTGTTTTTTGCTATTATTAAATGTGTTGCAGTGTTCTGTGATGAGTGACTTTTGATATTACTATTGTGATTGTTTTGGGGTGCTACAAACCACACCCACATAAGGCAAGGAAATTAATTCATAAATGCTGTGTGGGTTGTGACTTCTCCACTGACCAGTCATTCCCCCCCCCCTTTTCCTTGGGCCTCCCTATTCCCTGAGATAATATTGAAATCAGGTCAATTAATAGGCCTACAATGACCTCTGAGTGTTCGAGTGAAAGGAAGACTCGCACGTCTCTCATTTTAAATCCAAAGCTTAAAACGGTGAAGCTTAGCGAGGAAGACGTGTTGAAGGCTGAGACAGGCCAAAAGCTCAGCCTCTTACACCAGTTAGCCAAGTTGTAAATGCAAAGGAAAAGTTCTTGGAGGAAATTAAAAGGGCCACTCTAGTAAACAAATAAGTGATCAGAAGGTGAAACCGTCTTATTGCTGATATGGAGAAAGTCTTAGTGGTTTGGATAGACGCTCCAACCAGCCATGACATTCTTTAAGCCAAACCCTCATCCAGAACAAGACCCTCTTCAATTCTATGAAAGCTGAGAAAGGTGAGGAAGCTGAAGAAGAAGAATTTGAAGACAACAGAGGTTGGTTTATGAGGTTTAAGGAAAGAAGCCACCTTCATAACACAAAAGTGCAGGTAGAGTAGCAAGTTATCTAGAAAAATCTAGCTAAGAAAATTGATGAAGGTGGCTATGACCAATAACAAATTTACAGTGTGGAGGGAATAGCCATCTGTTGGAAAAACATGCCCTGTAGAACTTCCACAGCAGAGGAGACATGAAGTCTTGGCTTCAAAGCGTCAAAGGACAAGCTGACTCGTTAGAGACTAATGCTGCTGGTGACTTTAAATTGAAGCCAGTATCTGCATAATGAACGTTTGTATACCTAACCCTGAATTGTACCCCACATTTTTCAAATAAAAAATTTTAAAGTTAAAAATTCAACAAATGAATACATTGAAGCGAGTGCTCATTTGCCATTCCAAAAATCCTGGGTCCCTTAAGAATTATGCTAGCTTCATGCTAATTATGCAAAGTCACTTAAGAATTATGTGTTGAGAATTGTGCTCTGTAGTTGGGAGGGTGAAGCCTGAATGACAGCGTATCTATTTATAGTGCGGTTTACTGAATATTGTAAGCCCATTATTGAGATCGTCTCAGAAATTTTTTTCAAAATATTACTGTTCACTGATGATGTATCTGGCCACTCAAGAGCTCTGATGAAGATGTACAAAAATATTAATGCTGTTTTCATGTCTGCTGACACAGTGTTCATTCTACAGCCCACAAATCAGGAAATAGATTTGACTTTCTAGCCTTATTGTTTAAAAAATATATTTTGTAAGACTATAGCGGCCATAGAGAGTGATTCCTCTGATGAGTCTGAGCAATGCAATTTGAGAACTTTTGGGAAAGGATTTGCTCTTCTGGATGCCAGTAAGAACATTTGTGATTTAAGGGAGGCGGTCAGAATCACAAAATGAGTAGGAGTTTGGAAGAGGTGGATTTCAGTCCTCGTGGATGACTTTGAGGGGTTCAAGACTTCAACGGTGAAAGACTAAAAGGTAATGTAAACATAAGTTTTGTATGCCCTGGGAAACTAAAAAAAAAAAAAAGTGTGACTCATATTATTGCTGTGTTTACTTTATTGTGGTAGTCTGGAACTGAACCATAATATCTCTGAATTATCCATGTACCTTATACCTCTTTATCTTATAATCATTTATCCAATGAATGTCATTTTATTTTAACAATAATTTGGCAAAAACCACACCAATAACAGTATCATCATTTGTCAATTTTTTTCCCTTCTTTACAAATAGTGACAAAGTTTCCAGTTTGGAGTACACAGCATTCTCTTCTTTGTAACAGATACTACTGGATTTCCTTTTACATCACCCTGTGGCAGTGTAGATGAAATGTTACTAGGAATCTCATTTTTCTCTTTTTAGTGTGGCTTTCTAGTATGGTGTTTCCTCAAAGAATTAAAAACTGAGCTACCATATTATCCAGCAATCCCACTTCTAGGAGTATACCCAGAAGAACATAAATCACTCTACCCAAAAGATACTTGCACATGTGAGTTTATCACAGCCCTGTTCACAATAGCAAAAACATGGAACCCAGCTGTCCATCAAATGTTGACTGGATGAAGAAAATGTCATACACATATTCACCATGGAATACCATGCAACCATGAAGAAGAGGAAAAGTATGCCCTTTGCAGCAACATCAGGTGGAGACCATCATTCTAAGTGAACTCCCACAGAAGCAAAAAACTGAATACTGCATGTTCTTACTCATAAGCAGGTCATAAACATTGGGTATGCGAGCACAAAGGTGGAAATAACTGATGCTGGATGCTACTGGCTGTGGGAGGTAGGGGGAAGGGGGATAAGGGTCACACAACCACCCACTGGGCACCAAGTCCACTACCAGGGGGAGAGACGTTTGACTAGAAGTCCAAACCTCACAGTACACATTTTACTCATGTAGCAAATCCTCGCATGTACCCCACACTTTTAAAATTAAAATTAAGAAAACCAATCAAAATGTCTCTCATATGCCATCTCTCTTGCCTCCAGCATTGAAGTCCTCTCTGTTGTTACTGAATACCAGGGAGATTTTGAACTATAATATAAGAGGGATGTTACTATATCCTTCTCTTCTGGATGGTGGAATGTTACAGGGCAGATAAAATTCCTTCACTTTCTCAGCCCTTTGGATCCATTAGGTTCAAGTAGAAATTTCTTAGTAAGTATCATTGTTATTATGAATTATGATTCAGGAGGAACAAAGTTTAAGTGCCATTCTGCATTAACTTTCTTTTATATTGCCCAAGGGAAGACACCTTAAGAATTAAGCCTTCACAAGAAGGTATCCCACCGAGCTGTCCTTCCACTCCTAAGTTACCTTCCCTGTGCTCAAACTGTATCTCATATCCAAATAAACTTATCTCTTTAAGTCTCTTGAAATATCTCACTCTGCCCTCAGGAAATCTCCACCTTTCCACAAGGTTTCACTTCTTGATTGCTTTCTTGCCCCCTAGTCTCAAGCAATGCCAGGCAAATATGCCAAATGAGAAGTGATTATTTCCAGTCTCCTAGACTAAGGAATGGAAAATAGAATCCATTTATGTATCTATTTCAACTTTCACTAAGAAGAATCTTGCATTCTTTGTTTCCCTTAAGTGACTTACCAAGTTCAAACAATCCCTTAAAGAAAACAAAACTCACTCTTGGACTACATGCCATTAGCATCTCTTAAATAAATCTCTAGTAAACTTACTCCTTAGGAATAATGAAACACCAGAATTGTGGTAAGGAGCTTCCTCCAGGATGGCCAAAAAAGAACTTTGCTGTTATGCAGATAACTTAGTCTGCTCAGGCTGCTGTAGCAAAAAATACCAATCATAGGGTGGATGACTTAAACAGCAGAAATTTATTTCACATAGTTCTGGAGACTGGAAGTAAAAGGCCAAGGTGTTGGTTGATTCCTTGAGGATCTCATGAACAAAGTTTCTGAGAAAGGCCTTTTCACAAACTGCCCTCACAATTATTTTGAACAATGAATGATGAATGGACTTCCTTCTTGAGTTTCCATCCTCTTTGTCTTGTGAGGTAGATTAAGTATGCCTTTGGTGTCTTCTCATTCCCTCTTCAATTTCCCTCTCCTTCCTCCGGAGTCTTAGCAATCCATTTATTAGTTCAGGCCCTAATCCTTTGTTCCATCCTTATTAGATCTGGCTTTCAGTCTCCCAAAATATTTGTTGATTTTCGGAAATTAACCTTAGGTGTCGAATCTCCCAGCCATATCTGCATTTGAGTAGAGAATTCTTTGGAGAGTGAAAATAATTCAGCCTAAAAGGAATACATTCTAATGTGACTTTTCCAGCACAATATCCAGTGGTGAGGAAATGGCTTTTGACTGGGAGCCATATTTATACCTCAAAACCACACTACCTTGGGCAGTGGTGAATTACATCTGTGATTCACTTTAATGCCTACCAGAGTTTAGGGATGCTGGAGACTCCCGTAGTCCTCTGAGAAAGGGAACCTGGTGAAGAATTAATGAGTTAGGTGATAAATCTCAGAGACATGAGCTGCACAGTTTCAGACTGGATGGGGAGTAATAGAAAAATGCAATATCCTATCATCTAGTCTTATGTAAAAATCATGTCTACTACCCTTCACTTGTATGATGGAATGGGTTGAAAGGAGCAAATTTAGTTGTGTTATTGGTTTGTTAGCTTCTAGGTAATCAATTCTCTGTCTTAAAGAGTGAAATTAGCAGTAACCTTGATCCACATTCTAAATTCAATAATAAAGAAAATATTCTGTAGTATATTTCTCTTTCCAAAGATTTTGTACTGTTGAAATGATTGCAGTTTTACGTAACCAAGGCACTATGCAGAACACGTAACTTACAATGAGGAAACAACCTTCACTAAGGAAAGGTACAAGTCAGAGAATTAAGAGTCCTTTACACATACCTTCCACCCAAGAATTGCAAGAAAACTACCAAAGAAATCACAACAATCAAGATAAACTCACAGTTTATACCTGCCAATAAATAAGTTGTTATCCTTCTTTTCAGGAAGATAAATCAACAGCTAATACTAACTTGTACACGGTAAAAGAAAAACTCAGGACTCTCCCTAAATTCAGTTGGGAGTTTGATTCATGAAAAAGACCAGAAAGGAAAAAAAAGCCCCATGTAGTGTATTCTCTTTATTGAAGATAGGGCAATGATGAGAATTTTATACTAAACTCCAAGTCTGACATTGATTGCTCTAGCTTGTATCATTTATCTAGATGTTAAATCTGCTCAATTTTAATGTCCTGGAGGACCCTCTGCTTTTGTCCATAATGATGTTTGCAACTCTATACCAGTCTCATTTTCAAATGTGACATTTATTACTTTAGCCGTATCTTCAAAAATAGCATCTGATATCCCAATTGGTATATATAGTATTCCTAACTCACTTTCAGTTTTCAGTGGAGGCTATTTCATCACTTTTTTTTCTCATTCTTCAGGCTTTTTCTTGTTTTCTTTCAGAGTTTAATTTGTAGCAAACTCATAAGGCCATATATCCCACCTTGATCCAGTTGTGTGGTTCCCATTGACTTCAGTGGAAATGCCAAGGGAGGATCAAGTGCAGTATTCGCCCCGAGAAAAACTCGTAAATGGACGAGCATGTCCATCTGGTTTAGAAAGCATCATTAGAAACTGTGATAGAGACATTAGGAAAGATAGACAGGAGGGAGCATCAGAGGGATTTTCTACCCTCAGATGCGACTAAAACAAGAACTGAACCAAACTGCCTATTTCTTGCTTTAAGGGACGTTAGCAGCAGAATGGGAAAAACTTGAAAAGAATTTCTCAGCTGCAAAATTTCACTCCAGGGACTGTTTCTTTGAGTAGGCTCCGGCTACTTAAATTGAAAATGAAATTAAGCATTTTCAGAGATTTTTCAATACCTCCCCTGCCAGCATCTCCCAAATCGCCTGCACTAGCAAATGAGGTGCTTGGTAAAATACGGCCTTAGAAGACCTGCCATCCCCCTCCCTGCAAGCGGCAGGGGCTATTTATTACATTTCATTCAAAGCTGTCATATACACTTTCTCTACTGTGATATAATTTGGAGTTAAAAAAAAATACCTTGAAATTGAACTGATAATGGAAACAATGACTCAGCTGAAATGTCTAACAACTTCAGATACAATGAGTGTAAGTGGTAAGATGGGTCAACAAGGGACTTTCTCAGAAGTTTGGGAACAAATAATATATTAAAAACTCACATATGAATGTGCCCCAGCTTCCATCTAATTGTTTCAAGACAATGGTCCCATTTAAGAATTCTTCCAGACTCTTTCAAAGTTCTCTAATAATCTCCAGTTGCATGAGAGTTAAAAAGTTAACTAGAGGTATTTAGCATAAATCTACAAAAAAAAAAGAACTTTAAACAGTGTAATCGGGGGTGTCTTACATTCTCAGTAAATAAGATTAAAAAACAGCAAGCAATTTTTTTTTTTAATCTGTATGAAATAATGTAACATTCTTGTGGGCAGGCACATGTCTTTCCCATAATTTTCCATTAAACTTAGAATAAAATTAGAATTCCTTTACCCTGTCTTAAATGGCCTTATGTAGAATGGTTCCCAGCAACCTCATTCTCTACCATGTCCTTCTTCCTAAGGCTTCTGCTAACTGACTTCCTTTTCCTCAGATAACCCAAGTATGCTCTTGACTTGCGTTGGGTCCCATGGCTCCATACACTTTGTTTTAGATCAAACTCAAATGTCACTTTATCAGCAGAGTCTTTTCTGACTATATGATTTTTAAAATATAGTCCAATCAACCTTGCCTAATATATTGAAGTGATATGTTCTAAGAAGACACCTGCTATTTCCGTCAGCTTCCCTCTTAGTAAGGTACATAGGGAGTGTTTAATAAATAACTCCCAAATGAATAAATTAATGAATAAGTGAAGTCATCATTGCACCATTTCACAATTTAGATTTGTTGAATATTATCTTATGATAGGACTTAGGTAACATTTTAGTGGTGGCTACTGTATTGGTGACATTGCATATTTTATATTCCTTCACATCTGAAGACTATGTATTCCAATTATTAAGATGGTGATGGTCAGAACTCTTATGTAGAAAGTTCTTCTTTGTCTTCATTGTTAACAAGAAATTAATTGAGTTATATTTTGAAATGGTGTGAATATTCTGTTCCTGAACAATTTTTCACCCAAAAAGATCAACATCTTTTGATGGCTCTTGCCTTAATCAGTTACTATGGTTTTAGTTGCAAAACTGTGGTTTATTTAATTCTATATGTTTTAAGTAATAATTTTCTGTAAAGAAGCTTCTTCTCTCCATCTGGCTTTCTAATTTTTCCTTTTTTCTTTTGTGTATTCGAGTATTGCTTTGGACACATGGATTTTTAAAAAATATTTTGTGTATTGTAATGTATTGTGATTTTTTTTTCAGTGTTCTCATCTAAATTTGCCTAGTTAGTTTTTCCTTTTGAAAAAATAGCTTTTCCAATTAACTTATTTTTCCCTCTTTTTTTATTTTTTGTACTTTCTTTCAAGTAAAAAATATTATAAACTCAATTTGTAATTCCTTAACCCAGTTGTAGTGCTAGTCATTTATCCATGGAGCTCTAGTTTCTAGAGAATTCGATTTCAAAAATACGATCTCAAAGTGTTATTTTGTTTTTTGCCTATTGTAACCGAAATCATATGTTTTTAAGCAATTAAACTGAATAGACCTAGGGAATGGTATATAAAATCATAAAATTTTGCTGAAACCTCCAAATCAAATCCAGCATTTGAGAGTTTTCTCACTTTTCCTATGTCTTCCATATGCTTAATTTAACCATGGCAAAAATTCTGACTCCAAACAGTATAGTTATTCAACTTTCTCTACTGTTCATCTACCCAATTCTAAAATTTATACAAAAGTATACCAAATTACTACCAAAAATCAATACCACTATTCATAATAAACCTATCAAGAAACTCTCAAATTTTCATTTAGTTCTGTTTTTCTTTAGAACATGTCCAATGCTCGATTTGTACCATTAGAGTACCGTGCTCAAATATTTTATTTTCCACCTGTGATTATGTGGTCAGTTTGATATAAAGCAATGTTTTCTTTTTCATTTATGTTTATATCCATATTTAGGGGTTTTGTTTCTATTTTTTATTTGCTTTTATTTCATATATCTATATATAAAGCTATTGTCTTCACAGACCGGCACTGTATCACATAGGTAGATTTGCTGATTTACTTAGAGAAGACTTGCTCCCATTCCTTCCAACTTATTTGCCACCAACTCCCCATTTCCCTAGGTGCCCATTTTCAGTCATTTCTGGTTTTATTTCATTTTCTTTTTGAGGGAAAAAATGTTACATTTTTGTTTTCTGTCTTTATTAAACCTAGGTTGTTCATCCTGTTTTGCTTTTAAAAACTATATTCTTATCAGTTAAGTTCATAGAGATAGTCCTCAATCTTGAAGCTGCATATTACACTGTTGTTTGCATTTAAAATATTTATTCAATCCATCTCTTACAGTCGAGCACTAAGGTTATTTCTCATGTGTTGCCATTCAAAATATCACTGTAACCTGGAAGCCTGAGGCGGAAGGATTCCCTGAGTCCAGCAGGTTGAGGCTGCCGTGACTGTGAGCGTGCCACTGCACTCCAGCCTGGGCGACAGAGTGAGACTCCAACTCAAAAAAATAAAAAATAAAAATAAAAAAATCACTGCAACAAATAGTCTTGTGCACATACAGATTTGTATTACTGAATTTGTATCTTCAAAGCAAACGGTTACAAATTGTATTGCTGACTCAAAGAGTAAATGTGTATGTAGTTTTGCTGCATATTACCAAATCCTCCTCCTAAATGCTACAACATTTAGCATTCCATCAGAAATAAATGAGAGTGATCTTTTGTTGACAGTCTCTCTCATTCTTTTAACCATTTTCTATGATAGCATGCGGAGTGTATAGAACTTAGTAGTAATTTAAAAGATGGTTATCATTAGACATTTCAATGTTTTCATCTAAGCCTTTTCTAGCAGAATAAGAAAAAAAGCTTATATTTTATTGAAAGTTTTTTAGAGCTATAATAGAGAATAAATGAAATTAGAAGTACATTTTACAACATTCCTTCATTTATCAGGCCATGTTTTAAAAATCATCTGTCCTTGAGTGTTTTCTCCCACCACATAGGAATTCACTACAAAATCTTGGTATCCTGGTATGTAAATCACTGTATTATGATGTATTATTTCGAGAGCCAGAATTTGGAAATAATCTGGAAAATGAGGAAAATAAATCGACTGAGAGCACACAACAACACTCCCATAGTTTTTGTTAGTAACAAACAAGGGGACACGGGCCACAAAATTCTACTGCTTAAGAAATTTATTTTCTATCAATGCTCAATGATGAAATGTAAATGGGTAAGGCCCACCACAAAGAACTATTGCATTGGGAAGCTAACAGAGTAAACAGTGGTACAGCACTGAGTTCCAAAGTAAACTAAAGATCTATTAAACAATGTTGCTTTCAAACATACATGACTTCTCAGAAGCCAGGGCAAAACACAATTTTGACGTGCATCTCCTTGAGCAGTTTCATCTCTACTACTTAAATGTTCTATCGAATTATAGCAGGAACAACAAGGTCATTAATAACGATATCCTAGCCGTTGACAGCCTGCCATGATTAAACTAATACTCATAGCAGCATAAGCTTGCTGTGTTGGTCACAAACACTGAATACATATTTATCAGTTTGCACTGGATAGGTCTTTTATTAGAACCCTGGTCTAAAGATTAATTTTAAAAGTATTGCGTTCATTTTTCTAGTACTGTGTGAGTCTGTTTTACAAATCACATTCAAATACTAATTGATGGTGTATCTTCTTAGGAAATATTGCCATTCATCTTGGTTAATTCACAACTAACCAGGTGGTGCAAATTGAGATTATGTGTTCAATTACTTTAGTGTGTTGTTTACCTTCAGTACCCAACATCACCCAAATGTTTCTTTGTTTCATATTGTAATGAATTTTTTCACAATTATTTTGTCATGAATCACCATGATTCTGACCTTCCCGAACATAACTCCCCTGTTCTAACCCATCACTTAGCCCATTAATTTGTAACTTTCAAAGACAATTGAATGTTTATAGAAGTAAATGCCTTGAGAAAAATTTATATATTTTTTTCTCAATGAGCAGATAATTGAAATTTGAGAAATAGGGCAAAGTGATGTGATTTTTAAGGAAATCCCAGAGTCATGCTAGTGGACACAACACAAGATGGAAACAGAAAATTATGTTACATTTTCCTTCATCCTTTTAAAGGTACTCTTGTTCTGGATAGTAAAAGGCCCATTTTTCCTGAAAATCTTTATTAAAAATGAACAAAAGATGATTTTATCACAATTTCTTTTCCAAAAATGTGAACTTCAATCATATTTTATCACTCATTTTAGCTATCGCTTCATACTCAAGGTAAAGTTTTAAAAATATTCAATACCAATGAAATAATTCACTGTATAGTCTATGATTGGTTTACTATGTCTTTGCCAACAGCTCCCCCTATGTTCCATAACACAGATACTTCTTGTTCGTCCTCTGGAAAACTGTGGATGTATCCTTTTGTGGCAAATACAGGCTTCGAAAAGAACTTAAAGTGTTACTCAGCAGAATGCGGACAATATAGGTTTTGGTTGCCTCTGTTTTAAGAAATGTGCCTTCTTGTTTAAACTAAGCTATTATTATTATTTAGGATTGAGTCACTTAACTCCAAATTTAATTACATTGTACACATATAACTATCTTATGTAGAAAGAACTAGGAACATAGAGGCAGACATAGTATACTAACATATTTGACAAGTTTCTTCTTACTGCAGGTCAAATGCATTCCCTGTTCATATCTATGATTCTCTACTGGGACAAAATAAAGCACTCTTAGTGCTTGAAATAGAATATGGTATGGAGGGGAATATTTTGGTTAATGAACGCAAAAGATTTGTATCAGTGAGCTGAAAGAGCTGGTGATTCAATCAATCCCAGAGGCCTTATGTAATCTAAAGAAGCAATTTAGAAGGCTTATAAAATGCAACTAAAGCGGTGACCTAAGAAATACAATTCACAATAATTTTTGCTTAATATTTAGTGATAGCAAATATGTAGCAATAGAACTGCCAAATCACTCTTTTTAGGGCATATTTAATTATTCACTATTCTATCCTGTTGAGCTGAACTGTGTGACTTCAGAATCCTTCTCAACACAATATTCTGAAGAGCCACAAAATTTTTATATTAGATAAAAACTGCGCTTAAGTAAACATTTCTTATTGGATAACAAATCCTAAAATTTTGCTGAAGAAACTATGCTGAATTTTTGATACAATAGTTTGGAAGTTTAAGCACAATTATCATACTTGTTTGAAAACAGTTTTATACTAAAGCTGTTTTTCTAAAAATTTATAGTTTCATGTTAATTTGAAGTTATTTCATCCACTTTTATCGAGATTCTAATGTGATCTTTGGTCAGGGACTTGTTCTAAAGTTATCTGATTACACAGAAATATGCATTATAAGTATATAAAGGCATTGTACCTAAGTGAGATGAAAATTATAGAGAATTTACCATTACAAATCAAATGTCTGTACCCATATAGGATGCAAATTAATGAATCTCATTTTTTAAATTTAAAATATTTTTATCAATAGCTTAAAGAGATATTATTCTTCCCAATTTTACAGTTGATACATGAAGCTCAGAAAGTTTAGGTCATTTACTGAAGTCACAGAGCTAATTTATGGCAAAGCTGAAATGCAACCTAGATGTGACGAGTTTCCAAGATAGTATTCTAAACATTCCTATAATACTATCTTCCTTTCTGTTTCAGTTGGCTCCTCAATGTGGAGAAAATTTTACTGAGAAAGCACACCAAATAAATTATATATAAAATATGGCATATAGACTTTATAAATCATTTTGCTTAAGCAAAATTGTAATAGCAGTACCTACTTTTTATTGTGTAGATCAGTTAAAAGGCCGATGTCTCTAATTAAAAAATAAATCTTGCAAATGAGAACACCACATTCAAATACCCTAACGAGACTACAAAATATGAACAGAGAGTACACAGGAGAAGAAATACAAAAATCTTATGAACAGAACAATCTTCTCAGTAGCCCAAGAGCAACAAATATAATAAATAAAATAAAAGGTGCTATATATTGTTCCTTACTGGCAAAACATTTTTATAGATATATAAAATCCTGCATTTGTGAGGATGTGAGGTAAAAAAGAATCCCATAAACTGATGATAGAATTGTATATCATATAAGATATACATATTTTTATATATATTTTATATATCATATATTTTAAGAGAGAGGATTTTATATATTTTTAAATTCAATTCTACTTTTAGTAATCTATCCCATAAATATGCAAGAAAATATGCACCAACATGCATAATACAGCTAATTTGTAAGAACCAGCAAAAATTATTCAAATATGGAAGATATTCAAGGAAGTTACTGATCATCCATGTTTAAAAAAAAAAATTGGGAGGAATGTAAAAATCTTGAAGAACATTAATAATACATCATTGAAGATAGAAACATTATTATATCATAATAAAGTACATAGAATATCTTCTTGTTTTTTATATCATCTACAATGGTTTTTTAGTATAGTTACAATGGGCTTTAAATATCAGTTACAATGGTTATCCATATGCAATAGCAACTGAAAAGTATAAAAGAAAGGAAAGGAAATTTATTTTTATTGAACTCTGTTTACTTTTATATTTTTTAAAAAATTCAAATATGTGTATTTTTATTTTGTTAAAAATTAATAACTTTTTAAAATTTTTTATTTTATTGGACAATTGGTCATTTCTTGAGCTGACCATAGCACAGATAAAGTAAAAATGTTCAAAAGACTGCAAAAAAGCGAGGTATACTTTCTACTGATTCTAATTTACATGTATTTATATGTAAGATTACAACAGAAGACAAAAAATCTTATTTAGAAAAAAAATTATAGCATTGTGAATTTGAAAGCAATGCTTCTCCAAAATCCAAAGCAAATGACATTATATAGTTAAGGAAGATAAGTTTAATATGCAGTATCATCTTTGTCACAGAAAAATACAGACTTCAAGTGTTAGAGTGAAATCTAGAAAATTAAGTGACATTTCATTCATTACCAATTTAAAATAAGTGTAAATTAGGTACAAAAATAAAACAATCAAGACATAACTAAATGCTACATTTCTTTTCTTTTTTTTTTTTTTTTTAAGTTGGAGTCTTACTCTGTCACCCAGACTGGAGTGCAGTGGCCGTTCCCAGTCACCTCAGCCTCGACCTGCTGGGCTCAGGCTATCCTTCTGCCTCAACCTTCCAAGTAGCTGGAACTACAGGCACGCGCTACCATGCCCGGCTAATTTTTTGATTTATTGTAGAGATGAGGTCTCGCCAAGTTGCCCAGGCAGGTCTTGAACCTGCGGACTCAGGCAATCCACTCACCTCAGCCTCCCAAAGCGCGGGATTTCAGACTGAGCCACTGAGTCCGGCTTAAATGCTACATTTCTGATCCTTTTTTATTACCTGTGTCTCTTCCTCGTTCCTCTCACACATGACATTCCACCAGAACAAATATTCGCATTCTTAAATCCCCAAGATTTGCTCAAGAAGCTCCTCAGTCTAGAAGAGACCCTTGACAATTCTATTAGAAGGCCTTTTTTCTTTAGGTAAGGCTATATAAGAAATTTAAGTTATCAAGGGCTTACAATTAACAAACGCTTGTTTTTTGCTCATGATTCATGAGGGTAGCAGGGTGTTTGCAGTTGTCTTGTGTCTAGCTTTGAGGACAGCAATCTGCATACTAGAATCCAGGCTGGAGGAGTTGCCACTGTCTGGAATATGCTGTTTATTGTGGTTGAGAGCTGGAGTAAAAAAATGATCTCCCTCTAAATCAGATTATCATCTGCATTTAAAACTTGCTTTGAAGTATCAAATGCCATGTTCACTCAGCACATTGTCCAAAGTCTGTCCCATGACCCAGGGAAGTGATTGAGTGAGAAAACATGAAAAGGAGAGAAGACAAGTATAATTATGAATATATTTTGCTATCTATCACTGTTATTGAACAGTAATGGAATAGATTGGTCATATATTTCTTATCTTATATGTTTTTCATCCTTTAAAGAAGTATACCGATCAGGTGGTCAAGGATGCAGTCTTGGGGTAGAAATAGTACTGAGTGGTCACAGAAGGATGGAAAAACACCAGGCAACAGTTGAGAAATCATATGACCAGCCAAGGAGGAAATGTTATCACCAGGTACAAAGACAAAGAGTTGATAAGGCCCTGAAAAACAAGCAAGCAAACAAACAAACAAGTGCTGTGAAACCAGCTAAGACTGACTGGATCCAACATGGTGACAGATTTGACCAAGCAACCTCCAGTCTCATTACACCATTGTAATGCCTTTTGTGTGTGTGTGTGCATACTAAATTATACACCTACCAGTGCTATGAATTGTCCTGTTTTGACCAAATAAGGACTGAAAAGGGGAGAGTACTCAATTCCAGGAAATCTCCACCTCTTTCCCCCAAAAATCCATGAATATTCCACTCCTTCATTTGAGATAGCTATAAAAAGAAAATTCTTAAACACATTTACCTCTCTCAGTCCACTCCAACTTCCTCTCTCTTGAGTGTATACTTTTCCTTTACAATAACCCCCTTTGTTTTAACTTCACTCTGAATCGTCCTCGATTTCTTTTCTGCAAAGGTGTCAAGAAGCTGGATACCAGACTGAGGTCAGGGGTCACCTTTGCTTCTTGAGACCCTCCCAGAGTTATCCAGCATCAGCTTTCACCAGAAGAAGCACAGGAATAAACACATGTACAGTCAACAATCCTCAACAGCCCATTTCCACCTTTAGTGTGACTAAAATGTTAAATAATAAACATCCAGATACCTAAAGGATGGCCTTTTGTTTAAAGTGTTTGTAGTATTAACTAACTACAGCAAGAATAAATGAACTCTTGGTTGTGTTCTGTGAATGGCAATTATATTCTGCAACCATTATCTCTCATGAATCCAAAGTTGTTTTTGGCATGCCTGCGAATCTTCAGGTATAATTTTTGTCAAATAGATATTTTTTGGTAAACTTATCAGCTTTCAACCATTTTCAGTGTGAGACAACTTGCGTATCCCACTGATAATGTTAACACAATTGGCAGAAACTGAAGTTGTAAACCTGAATCATAAATAGAGGAATAACTGAATGGTATTCTAGAATCAGTATTTTAAATTACATTATGAGTTACACTTCAAGGTCATACATTTCTCTCTCTCTCTCTCTCTCTCTCTCTCCCCCCCCCGATCAATGACCTTAAAACTTAATCATGATTATAAAACACATGTAGAATGGTTTAAACTCAAGATTTGAACAAATTCAATGGCTTGAGATAATTTAAATAAATAGAAAGCAATACATATTTTTAAAGGAATTACTTATATCAAAATACTTCATTGATAAAGTAAAACCTTTAAAAGATTTATTTTCAAGAAAACTGTGAGAGAAAATGAAAGGCTTCTGGGATATCAGTAGAGCAAGGACACTATTCTTTCCATTTTCCCCTAAGTGACTTCTACTATATTAAGAATTATAATCAATTTTAGTAAATATTCAGGAGTCTACTGAAATGAATATGAAAGAGAAATGATTTAGTTAAAAGTTATATTAGTTCCCCTAAATGAATTATAATATAATTTGACATTTATTGATCACTAAAAACTGACAAGGAAATTGTCTTGGAAATTGAATATAAGTGTTATCTCCCCTAATTCACTAAACTCATCTAGCTTGGACCGCTAGTAGATATGAAAGGTCTGATGATGTCTGGTTAGAAGCAGCAATGTAGAACCTAGTCATTAAGAACTGTTGAGGCTCAATTTATGTAAACACATCCTCAGCTATTGTTTGCTTGACAGAGATACAGGATTTCCCTGAATTCTAGAGAAGAAGAAAAGAAGTTAACCTCAGGTATCTCTTCAGTGAACTTGCCACGTGATCTCCTTGAGTACGGTGAGCCATGATCCTTCCTAGAACTTTCCCCCTCCCACAAAGTACAAGGCACAGCAAAGGTGCAACCAAAGTCAGTGTTAAAACTAGAGATAGGGTGGACTTTATTTATTTTAGATACAGGGTCTCTGTCGCCCTGGCTAGAGTGCAGTGGTGCAATCAATCATAGCTCACTGCAGCCTCAAACTTCTGGGCTCAAGTGATCCTCCCGTCTCAACCTGCTCACTGACCGGAACTACAGGCACATACCCCACATCTGGCTAATTTTTAAATTTTTTTTGTGGAGATGAGATCTTGCTTTGTTGCCCAAGTTATAGCAGGCTCTTTAGATACAATTCAACATGCAACTAAAATCAAGATGTTACACACAAAAGATAGAAGCACCATGTCCAAAGTCCAGAAAATAAGACCAAAACAAACCACAAGAACCAAAAGTTGAAGACAAAGGAGGAAGTTGAATACAGCTTAACATAATTGTTGAGGAGATGGTTTTCTTCTCTTGGGATATTTTAAATAAAATATATCTCAAACATTCTCAAACTGAAAAACCTCTTAAAATGTACTGGGACTTCCTCTTCACAATTTATCTGTGATGATTCAGAGATACCAGAGGTAGAATCAGACATAAGTGGATTGAAATGCACACTTCAATTTGAAAACTGAAAAACAAAGAAACATGGAACAAGTGAGTGTAGAATATTCTTCTGAGTAGTTTAAACAAAGGGGGAAGGGAAAGTTTTGTGTACCTATGAGACTGAGAGCAATGCCGAGTCTTGTATCACCCACACTCTTATAAGAGCTATATTTTAAAATATAGGGACTTAAATCTTGTGAATATGCTGAGGAAAGACGATAGAGATGCAGACCTAGGAGATGTAGGAAAGGGGAGACCACACTGATAGAACAACACCCTTGGCTTTTCCCTGCTGCTTGCCTTCTTTTGTGTCACAATTCGCCACATTTGATACATCAAATATTAACAGCACTACTATTAAAATAGACCCTAACTCTTACTACTTCTCACAACATCTACTACTAACATTTTAGGCAGGCCAACATCATTTCTCACTTTGAGTAGTACTGTAGCCTCATAATTGACCTTGGCATATCCATGCTTAGCTTTCAAAGACATTTTTCTCCATACATGGTCTTAGCTTAAAACAGACACCGTGACTCCTTTTTTTCAAAAGGCATAATGAGTTCCTATCATATGTGGGGAAAAAGTGCACGAAGATTTTACGTGGTGTGACCCCTGCCCATCTTCTCAGGTTCCTCTCTCTCTCTCTCTCTCTCTCAAGCTATATACATCCTCACTCTCTTTACTCAAGCCATACAAGCTTTCTAAACATGTCTCAAACTTGCCAACTCATTTTTTCTAAGTCTATTCAGGTCGCTATAACAAAATACCATCAGTTGGGTGATTTATAAACAACAGAACTTTATTTCTCACAACTCTGGAGACTGGGAAGTCCAAGACACCAGTGACTTGGTACCTGGTGAGCGCCCATTTCCTGGTTCATAGTTAGTGCCTTCTAGTTGTGTCCTCACACAGTGCAAGGGGCTTAGCTCCATGGCCTCTTCTTGCAAGAGCTGTATTCCCATTCAGGAGGGTTCCACCCTCATGACCTAAGCATCTCCCAAAGGTTGCATCTACTAATACCCTCACATTGGTGATTGGGTTTCACATTGGTGATTGGGTTTCACATTGGTGATTGGGATTCAACATATGAATTTTAGGGGATATACATATTCAGACCATAGCAACATCTAAACTCAGACCTCTGGTATTTGCCATTCCAACAGCCTGAGACCTCTGGTATTTGCCATTCCAACAGCCATATAGCTCACGCCTTCATTCATTGGTACCTGGTGAGCGCCCATTTCCTGGTTCATAGTTAGTGCCTTCTAGCTGTGTCCTCACACAGTGCAAGGGGCTAGCTAGCTCCATGGCCTCTTCTTGCAAGAGCTGTATTCCCATTCAGGAGGGTTCCACCCTCATGACCTAAGCATCTCCCAAAGGTTGCATCTACTAATACCTTCACATTGGTGATTGGGTTTCAACATATGAATTTTAGGGGATATACATATTCAGACCATAGCAACATCTAAACTCAGACCTCTGGTATTTGCCATTCCAACAGCCTCAGACCTCTGGTATTTGCCATTCCAACAGCCATATAGCTCACGCCTTCATTCATTCAGGATTTGATACAAATACCAGGTTTTCAGAGAGGTTCTTTCCGATTAGACAAGCATTCTCTTTAATGTATTTGTCAGAACTTTACATTTGCCTACATATTTATGCTATTTTGTTGTTGTTATTTACTATACTGTACTACTCCAATAAGGACAGGGAATTTTTCTGTTTGATATTTGGTCAAACACTCAGTACCTAATGTTTATACATTAAGGAGGCTATCTTTTTTATTTTTTAAGAATGAATGTATATAATTGTCTTAGTGAGATGTAATGTATATACCGTACAAATCACACATTTGAAATGTATATTTCAATGATTTTTAGTATGTTCAGAGTTGTGCAGCCATCACTCATGTCAATTTGAGAACATTTTCATCACTCCAAAAAGCACCTGTGCTCATTAGCAGTCTCTCCTTACAACCTCCCAATTCCCCCAGTCCTAGGCAGCCATCAATTTTCTTTTTGTCTCTGAAGATTAGCCTATTCTGCACAGTTCATATAAATGGAACCACATAGAATATGACCTTGCATACCTGAATTCTTTCTCTTAACATAATATTTTCAAGGTTCACCTATGTTGTAGCATGGATCACTACTTCATTTATTCGTTGTTGTTGTTGTTGTTTTGAATTGGAATCTCACTCTGTTGCCCAGGCTAGAATGCAGTGGCACGCTTCTGGCCACTGCAGCCTCGACCTCCTGGGCTTAGACTATCCTTCCACCTCAGTCTTCCAAATAGCTGGAACTACAGGCACGCACCACCATGCCCGGCTAATTTTTGATTTATTGTAGAGATGAGGTCTTGCCAATTTGTCCACGCTGGTCTCCCAAAGTATGTGTGAGCCACTGTGACCAGCCCTACTTCATTTCTTTTTACTGATGAATAATATTCCATCATATGGATAGATCACATATTATTTCTTTTGTGGGGGTTCGTGTTTTCTTTCTTTCTTTCTTTTTGAATCAGAGTCTCACTCTGTTGTCCAGGCTGGAGTGCAGCGGCACACTCATGGCCATCGCAGCCTCGACCTGCTAGCTCAGGCAATCCTTCACCTCAGCTTTACAGGTAGTTGGGACTACAGGCATACCACCACATTCAGTTAAGTTTTTGATTTATTGTAGAGACAAAGTCTTTCACGTTATCCAAGCTGGTCTCCAACACCTGGGCGCAGATGATCCTCCTGCCTGAGCCTTCCTAAATGCTGGGATTACAGGCGTGAGCCACCCCATCCTTGGTCCAATATTCTTAATCTGACTGGTTGCTGCTTACCAAGGAAGTGGCCAGTCTTGGGTTAGGTCTTATCTGCTGTGGGCCACATTATGAGTTTGTGGGTGTGAAGATGAGCGGGGGTTTCCATGGTGCTTTCCAGGGACTCTGGTGAGGGCAAATTTTTCAGAAGGAACAGGTTTAATTGCGGGCAGGGCTGGTCATGAAATTTAGCTAGGACAAGGATGGGTTAAAGAAAGGAGAGACTAGAATCAGGAGACCAGGCAGTACATTGCTGGACTTGAATATTCACCAGGGACCTTCCATGTGTCTGGCCGTGTGTTGGGTGCTAGGAGGTGGGGACAAAGGAAATGTGAGCGATGAAAAACCCTGCCAGGGGAATGGGAGGCGGCCCAGGGCAGATTTAGGCACTGAGTCAACTGGACTCCCTCCGGGAACGGTTGCTCCTTCCTCTTGGTACAAGGGAGGCTATTTTTCAGGAAAAATAAAAAATATAAGTAAAAATTATAAACCTTCATATTTATTTAAAATATGAATACAAACAATAACAGAATTTAATCTTTAATTATTCTGGTTGGCTTTATTAAGTATAATTTATAAATTATAAAATGTACTTGTTTTAAGTATACCATATTATGAATTTTGATAGTTGTACAGTCTCGCAACATCTATAACAATCACAATATAGAAAATATTTGATTGGGTGTGGTGGCTCAAGCCTATAATCCCAGCACTTTGGGAGACTGAGGGGATAGGATTGCCTGAGCCCGTGGATACGAGACCAGCCTGGGCAACATAGTGAGACCTTGTCTCTACAATAAATCAAAAAATTAGCTGGGCGTGGTAGCTGCATGCATATAGTACCAACTACTTGAAAACCTGAGGTGGAAGGATCCCCTGAGCCCAGCAGGTTGAGGCTATAGTGACCCGGAGTGTGCCACTGCACTAGAACCTGGGCGACAGAGTAAGACTTCAACACACACACACACACACACACACACACACACACACACACACACACACAAAGAAAATATTTATCACCTCCAAAACTGTCTTTCTGTCCTTTTAGGGTCAGTCACCTCTCCTGATTCTCAGACTCTTGTAAACACTGATCAGCTGTTTTCCTTGATTTTTGGTGACTGTCTCCTTTGTTAATGTTTTCAACATGAATCCATGTTTTGGCATGGAAAACATGGATCAGTTGTTCCTTCCTTTTTATTGATATTAGTATTTTACTGTATGCATATGGTCGTAATATTTTTTTCCTCTCATCAGTTGGTAGATATTTGAAAACTTCCCATTTTGAGACTGTTACAAAGTGTCATTGAACAACCATGTCCTACTCATTGTATGGATAAATAGTTTCATCTTTGGAGTGGTACTGTGGTGTTGTATGATAAAGGCGTGCTTAACTTTACAGTTACTTCCAATGTCTTCCAAAGCAGCTAAATGATTTTGTATTGGAAGGAGTGAGTGGATGTTACAGTTGGTCTACAGTCTCACCAGCACTTGATGCTGTAAGACTTTTTAGTTTTTGTCATTCCAGCAAGTGGGTAAAGATGTCTCGTTGTGGCTCTTAGCTTGCAATTTTCTAATAACCAATAAAGTTAAACTTTCTCCCTATGATATTTGCCATGCATTCATCTTCTTTGGTGAAGTGTCAATTTAAACTTCCTGACAGTGCCAATTTGTAGAGACATAACGTTTATTATATATTTAGAAACAAGTCATCTTACCAACATATATTTTATAAATAATTTATTGCCTTGCTGGCTTTTATAGTTTCTTAACAATTTCTTTAAAAATAGAAATTAATTTAAATTTGATAAAGTCAGTTTTGTCATATATTCTCTTTTAGGGTTTTTGTGTTTTGTGGCTTATCTAAATTTTCACCTAATACAAGGCCATAGGTAATTTCTTTTATGATATTTTCTAGATATTTTGGGATTTAAGATGTTTTGTTTAGGTCTTTTATATAATTAATAATTATATTAATTATAATAATTATCAAGATAATTATTGCATGTTGTTAGAGAAGTGACAAGGTTTAATTCTTTTTATTCATGACTATTCAATTTTTTCAGTATCATTTGTTGAAAGATTCAATTTCATTGAATTGTCTGGGTATTTTTATTGGAAATTAAAGATATGGATGGGTCTACTTCTGGACTTTCTATTCTGTTTCACTGATCTATTCATCTATCTTACTCTCATATCACACTGATATCTACTGTTACTTTATAGTAAATTTTAAAATCAGGTAATATAAAGTCTTGATATAGTTTGGATTGTTGCCCCCTTCAAATGCCATGATGAAATGTCATCCCCAGTGTTTCAGGAGGGGCCTTGTTGGAGGTGTTTGGGTCATGGTGGTAGATGCCTCATGAATGACTTGGTACCGTTTTTGCAATAATGAGTTCTCACTCTGTTTGTTTTTGGAGAACGGGTTATTTAAAAGAGCCTGGCACTTTCCTTCTCTCTGTTGCTCCCGTTCATGCCATAGGACATGCTGGTTCCCCTTGCCTTCCACCAAAGTAACAACGACCTGAGGTCTCTCCACAAACCAAGTAGATGTCTGCATTAGGCAGGACTGTGAGATACATAAGACTCATATAAGTCTCTTTTCCTTATAAATTATCCAGCTTCAGGTGTTCCCATATGGCAACACAAAGCTGACTAATATGATCCTCCATCTTTGTTTGTCTTAAAATTGTTTAATTATAAATCTTTAAAGTTTCAATATGTGTTTAGAATCATGCTGTCAATTTTAATATTTAAAAAAGAGGTATTGGAAATTTGATTAGAATGACTTTGAATCTCTGGGTTGGTCCTTCTGATTGGGATGGCTCTGAACTTCTGGATTTGGTAATTTTGAGTCTCCCAATCCATGACATGGTATTCCTTTCTATTAATTTATCACTTAATTAATATATCTTAGCACTGTTTTTTTAATCAGTGCAAAGGTCACGCTCTGTTTAACAGCTGTGGCTGCTATTGTTAATGATATCTATAAGTGTCAATTCCTGATCTTTTACTATAATAAGTATATGGAAATACAATTTATTGACTTGGTACTCTGCTAGTTGACTAGATAAAGCTACTTCTCTCTAGAAGCTTTTTTTTTAGACTTTTTGGAATGCGCTGCATAAATGATATATAAACATAGTTTTTGTATTGATTTCCTAGGGCTATCGTAACAAAATGCCACAAACTGAGTGACTCATATACAGCAAAAATTTATTGTCTTACAGTTTTGGAGGCTAGAGGTCCAAAATCAAGGCCTTTGCAGGATTCTGAGGGCTGAGAGGGAAAAACCATCCAGTGTGTCCCTCTTGGTTTCTAGTACCCCGTTCATTCCTTGGCTTCTAGATTTTCCATCACAATACTTTGTCTTCACATGGCATTCTACCTGTGCTTGTGTCTTCACATGGCCGTCTTCTAATGCCACCAGTCATATAGGAATAGAGGTTTTCTTCACTCCATTACCATCAGCATGATCTCATCTTAACAAATTAGATCTTCACTGATGCTATTTCCAAATAAGATTATATTTGATGTTACCAAGTGAGGTGCTGTGTTCTCCTTCTCTGAACTCTGTTTACATGTCTTAGAGTCTAGCACGTACAGTGGCCCTTTGAACGACGTGGGGGTTCTGCCAATAGCAGAAGCAGTTGATTATCACACATGTTTTATGTGTTATATGTATTATATACTGTATTCTTAGAGTAACATTAGCTAGAGAAAGGAAGATGTTATTACGAAAATTATAAGGAAGAGAAAATATATTTACTATTTATTAGGTAGAAGTGAATTATCAAAAAGTTCTCCATCATTGTCTTCACCTTGAGTTGGTGAGGAGGAGGAAAAAGAGAAGGGTTGTCCTTTCTGAGAAGTGACAGAGGTGGAAGAAAATCCACACATAAATGAATCCATACAGTTCAAATCCATCTTGTTCAAGGGTCAGCTGTACTTATCACTAGCTATTTTTATGTAAATTTTGTCTTCTCCGTTTAAAGGTTTTCAGATAAGGGATTATACTTCTGTTTCTCTTCATGGGATTTAGTACCTCATTGATTATTATGTAGTCTGCAATTCATGTGCTTGTTGATGGGTGAATAGAAAAATGGATGGATGAAGGTAAAGAAACACTGGTTTATCTCCATTACTAGCTTGAGGTTTCATTTATTTATACTGAATAAAGGAAAAAATTTACAATAGCGTTTATTGTCAGAACGATAAGTTGGGGTTTTTGAAGGTGTATGAGCCTTTTCAGCACAAACATTGTCTTCCCATACAATTCAATCAACTATTTAAAGGGTTGGTAAACTCAGTTACAGCAAAATACATAAGGCATCACTGGAAGGCCAGTTGATATACAAACTGTACCATATTTTACAAAAGAAATCTTATTACCCTGAAGTCTTCCTGGGCTTCCTATGTATCGTTGCATCACTGTCGCCTAGAATTTTTCCATCACAATAGCCTTTATTCTTTCATTGTGAGACTATTTGTAACATCCTTAATTCGATGCTGTGTCCTTTAATCTATTGTTCTCAGTATCTTCACATTATAATTTTTTACTCCCTTTTCTCCTTATTATATTAGTTGACCTTCTTACATTGGTGAATTAAAACTATTATGCATGTGAAATGTATAGCAATTACTGCTTTGAGTGTTAATAAGTATTTATTCTGATTTTATTAGGAATAATGTTATGATGTTCAATTACAGAAACGTGTGAATTAGGAATAGGCCTCACAAAATAAAGCATTGTAACTATTGCCTAAAGGAAAAGTAAACACAGCTAGCTTCTTTTAAAATTCCCTGCTAAAATAAACATATAAAAGTTGTTAAACAAAAGTATTAAGGCAAGTTTTCAAAAACAGTGAGAGAAAGATTAAAAATTGTGATACTCACTACTATTTCTGGGTGAAAATTGTTCTAAGAGCCCCTAAACACACTCTCATTGTGTTCACTTTCCTTTAACAGAATGTTCCACAGCCCTAGCTTAGAATAACTATGGTTCTTTTTCTTTCCCCTAGAGATACTAGATAAATGGCTACAAGGGAAAGAAGCAGTTTGTTCCATGACCTAAGGCCATGCTCTGATGCACAGGTTACTAAAAAGGTCATACTTATATCCAGGTACAGGATTTTAAGTCGTGTATGTGAATAACAATTGGTCTCAGGATCAATAAAATGCAATGCTAAGTGACAAAGGTGATGGAGCTGGAGGATAATAATGTAATGACCAGCCTTAGAGCAAGTGAGCTGTTGTCTATGAGAATTTTCCCTCAAACGAAGTGTTTGATTGGGTAGTCTTGTTAGATCCCAGTAGCAACCTGGATGCCATGATCTCAGTCAAGAAGCATGTGTGTTGCCAGTTTCCAAGAATTCTAAGATAAAAGAAACATAGTACTTGTCCCATCACTGAAACAGATAATAGTTTTAAAAATTTGAGCTAAGAAATAAAACCTTGAGGCATTTCTGTTTTGCCCCCTGCTACCAACTACTGTGAGGTTTTTATTGTGCTTTTTAACCTCTTTGCATGTTTGTTTCTTAATATGTATGTTTCTTAATATGTATGATGAAAATGATGATGTGAGCAAATCTGAAGGCATGGCAATTAATTAGCATTTATAAAATGTTTTAAAATGTGCTGTCATAGCCGGGCTCGGTGGCTCAGCCTATAATCCTGCGCCTTAGGGAGGCTGAGGTGAGTGGATTGCCTGAGCCCGAGGGTTCGAGACCCGCCTGGGCAGCGAGATATCATCTCTACAATAAATCAAAAAATCAGCCGGGCGTGGGAGAGCATGCCTGTAGTTCCGGCTACTCGGAAGGCTGAGGCGAAAGGACCGCTGGAGCCCAGCAGGTCGAGACTGCGGTGGCCAGGAGCGGCCACTGCACTCCAGTCTGGGCGACAGAGTGAGACTCCAACTCAAAAAAATAAAAAAATAAAAAATAAATTAAAGAAAAAAAAATGTGCTGTCATGTGTGAGCAAACTATTTAATGCCAACCAACAGGAAGCTGCTAAGCATAGCAACTGGATGAGAATTCTCTATCCACTGAAATAGCTGGAAGTGATAAAAAAAAAAAAAAGGCGATTGAAACTTAAAAGTTTTTAAATTTGTCAATTAATTCAGAGTTTTCAGGACCCACAAATAGATAACTATAATTGCTTTTCTCTTCAAAGTGCATTGTAACAAGCTTTAAGTCTTTTTTTAAAATAATTTTTGTTTTAAAGATGTGGGGCACAATTCAGTATTAGGTACATAAGTGGTCATCATACAGGTGAAGTTTGGGTCTCCCACTGATCTTCACTTCTCCTGGTTTGGGATCAGATACACTTACTGATGTTATGTGTCCCTTCTCTCTCCTTCCCCTGGCAGTATCCTGCTACTGTCAATCCCTTTCTTGTAATATTAAGATAAATGTTCAGGATCCACTTATGAGTGAGAATATGTAGTACTGAGCTCTAAGTTTTATTTTGATCATTCTTTTCAGTGGTTTGCCTTTCACCCACAGAAGAAAGAACAAAATAAAAGATCAATCCATCAGCTGCAATAATCATTATGTCCCCCAAAGGTGATTTATATATATTGAATAATTATATTAATCATTGCTATTAATTAATATTGAATATATATTCAAGAGAAGGTTAGAGAGTTGGAGGAGCAAGAGAAATGGATTTGAGAGATAAACAAGTAGACAAAAAAAGAAGAGGAAGATGACTTCCTGGTTCGGACAGAAACCAAAGGTGATATATAGGGAATGAAAGAGCTGACAATTATGCTTAGTAATGAACACACACACAAATGTGACACACCGTGAGTCAGCAGATTGAGTCCAAAAAGGATGAGAAAGAATATTCTGTATGTCTCCGGCCTCTCTCCTGCATTGATAATTGCCTTCTGCCTTACCACCAAAGAGAAGGAAGGTAGCAGTGCCTCCTCAAAATTAAAGTGAACTTAGAGCAGTAGCTTCTGGAGCCTGAAGGAGTGCCATGCTTATGGCAATAAGCAGGTGGTTTGACTGGCCCAGAGACTCTCTCTTGCCTTCTTCCCTGTTTCTGACTTGCAGGCTGGCTACAAAAATGGTGCCAACAGCCACATAAAGAAAGTTGTGTCTTGGGAGGACATTTATAAAAATATATCTTATAAGTATAGGCCCAGGTAATTTTGTAGAGGAATCTAATACATAATAAAAGAGTGTAACTGTCATTATATGAAATAAAATAAAGGCAAGCAAAAAAAGAAAATTACGGAAAAAAAAAAAACCAAAAACGAAAACAACAACAACAAAAAACAGGGAATGGGTTACCTGTGTGCTGTTCCTCAAGTTCTCAGGTCCTTAGTCAGTGCATTGTCTTTTTCCTACATTCAGAATCCTTTTTTGATTGTTGAATTATTTCAAGGTTACTTAGTTGTATTTTTAGGTAAGACTAAGGAAAAGTGACTCTATGTCATCCAGTCTGCAACTAGACTGAATGGGCAGTTACTTTTTTTTTTTTTTTTTATCATGTTATGACTGTTCTTCTTTCGGTCTTTCTTCCTTCTTAAAATTTTAGTAATTTTTAAGTCTTAGTTTTTTAAAAAAATCTTCTCTTTCTCGTTGTTGAGAAAAGAGCTTTTAGCATACCTCTGTTACAATGAAGGCAATGTGTCTTTTTTCCAGATACTTTTGAGATTTTTTTATATATCATTGGGTTTTTAGAGTTTTGTTAAGATCCTCTTGATTTTTTTTTAAATTCCATTCTGGTTTAGATTTATTAGACCCTGTGATTCTGTAGGGTCTTTCATCAGTTCTGAAAAATTTCTAGCCTTTTTTTTTGTCAAATAATCCATAAATCTTGTTCTTTTTTCTCTCTCTTCTCCTACTGGGATTTTAATTAAACATATGTTAGATCTCCTCATTGTATTTGGAATGTCTCGTAATTCTATTTTAGTGTTTTTAAAGTTTCTCTTTGTACTATGATTCATATAACATCTCTTCTGTTTTCCATTTTACTGAGTGTGAAGTTCAACTATATGGCATTGACAGAGTCTCTGGGGTTAAAAGTTAAGTCATTTTTAATAATCATACTATACTAACCTGACACTATAAAATGAATTTTACTTATTATTTTTATTATATTCTTCAAATATAAGATGTTAGTGAGAATAACTTATAATAAAATGTAAAATACATTTTTATTTCAGAAATTTAAAATTTAAAAAACTCTGTGTCTTAGTGCTGATGAGCAGTGATGTACCAAGGAGAGTAAATCCATTCCCATTCATAGTTTTTTGATCCCAGTTAATATACTCAAAGGAAAAATATAAAAATACATTTGCAGAATTAGCTACCATAGTGAAATGTCAGAGCCGGGCTCGGTGGCTCAGCCTATAATCCCGCGCCTTTGGGAGGCTGAGGTGAGTGGATTGCCTGAGCCTGCGGGGTCGAGACCCGCCTAGGCAGCGAGACCTCATCTCTACAATACATCAAAAAATCAGCGGGGCGTGGTAGCGCATGCCTGTAATTCCGGCCACTTGGACGGCTGAGGCAGAAGGATCGCAGGAGCCCAGCAGGTCGAGGCTGTGGTGGCCCGGAGCGGCCACTGCACTCCAGTCTGGGCGACACAGTGAGACTCCAACTCAAAAAAAAAAAAAAAGAAATATTAGATGTAGGCCTTTGTGTTCTTTGTCCTCCTCTTCTGTGTCTCATTTTCAGATGGCTCATATTTTGAGCATTTTCTTGCTTCATTCTAATTCCTTCTTCAGTTGGAGTCTTGATATATTTCCTTTACTATGATACAGCTCTCTGTAGTGTTTTTTGTTTTATATATATATATAATTCATCCTAGTTACAAGAATTAGTTGTGTTAAATATAAAATATAGTATCTTCTAAGATCAATGGAATTTTCCAGTTTGTATACATATACATATATCTTAACCTTGCAACTAATCCCAAACTAATACCTTCATAGAGAAGAAATTTCTGGCAGTAGAAATATTTCTTTCCCTCTTCCCCAGGGAGGAGCTCCTGGCCAAGACTGGTCTTTGCAGGATACGCATATTCCCTGTAATGAGTCACTAGGGCTAAAGAGTCACAAGGTGCAGGTAATTTAGCAGAGTTGAGCAGGATGTGGGTGGCACCCTTACTCATTTTGATTGTAAATACTGTATAGAATTTGAATAATTAATTTGCTTGATTATACTGCTGTTACTGCCTGAGGGACAGATTCTTTCTTCACCAACCTGCTGCCATCGGTGCCCTATGTATGTTTTAAAAACCCATGTCTTTGACTGCTGGGGGAAAAAAAAACAAAGAAATATGTGGGAGCAGCTTACTAGGAAATGAGGAAGCCTGTTGAAAGAAGAGACAATGGTGCTGTAGTAGCCTCACTTGCAGTTTACTACAGTAGTGATGAACCTTGTGTTATGAATACTATTATAGTTAAGGATTATTCTTACTGTCGAAGAAAGAGTGAAATGTTCATTTTAGTTTTCAAACACACAGATTGACTGCTCCAAATACTTCTCCACATTTATCTCCACTATATTATTAGACTATTCATGAAAAGAAAATATCAATATTTAAATTCCTGGGAAAACTCACAAGACTCCAACAAAAATAAATGGTTTACATATTACTATACATGTTTAATAATTTATAAAAATAGAATCACAATTTTAAAGAGATTTCCTATCAACAATAGGGCACTATTACAATGAAAAAGTCTTTAATTATGTTGTAAAGGTCTGGTATTCCAGGAAAATGTCACTTCAAAATAAACTTCTAACAGTTAATTATCAGTGATATTTAGCTTGTACAATAATTAAATATCACCATATAATCCTGTGATCATTTTATTGCTTTTGTAGACATTTCAATATTTTATGGGTGTTCAAGTAACAAGGAAAAAGGATTGCCACCAGTCCAGTTCTTAGCTTTTGTAAAAACACCTTATGACATTCTTTTTCTTTGTTTAACAAATAGACCTTAAAAAAATGGGAAAATGGCACCTTATTGCTAAGGAATTAGCAAAAATTATACCGTGTACCTTAATTCATTCAAATAACAAGAATTCGTTGTATTAAATATAAAATATAGTATCATCCAAGAAAAATGCAATTTTTCTGTCTTTATCCTAGATTCTCTAAGCACATAAATAACTATTAAAATCAGTAATAGCTCTTTTGAAAATGAAACTTAGTGAATGGTTTTATTTTTATTTATTTATTTATTTATTTATTTTAGTGAGAAAGCAGGATTTATGGAGAGATCAGAAAAATCTCCCCCTACGGGAGGGGGTCCTAGGGGGTTGCCTTAGTGAATAATTTAAGGTTTATTATCGTTTTCCTGCTTTGCAGTTGGAGTGAGGAAATCTACATATAATTAAACTTATATATAGCAACATAAAGATAGTATAAAATTCAGTATATAAATAAAAATATAAAGGCTTTATTAAGAAAAAGTGAATGATGAAAAGTTATCATTGCTTTGAATACTTAGTAAGTATTTGATTACTTGAGCTAGCCAAACAAATAAAATAGTAAGAGTCGTACGATTTCTGATTCTCATTTACTCTTAAGTTTGAAATATTTTAGTACAAACATGTTGTAGACCTAGGGATATAAAGTCTAAATGTTCCTTGCTTAAATATCTCCAACTATGTCAGAAATGACATTTACCAAATAGTCATGTAGGTACCGTTCAGTTTTGAACACCAGTGCAGAAGAGATGAAGAATAAGTTGTGTATGTTTACCAAGCATATTGCTATTATTTTTTTTTTAAAAGATGATTCTACAACACTAAGCAAATTGAACAAAAACGTATATGTTTGTGCTCACAAAGTGTATTTGAATTTTAATGATACTACTTGTGTTAAATAATTTTGTATAAAGTACCTTTGGAGTGAAATCTATGCATTCTAGTCATAGTCCTTAATCATTGATGATAGTTGTAGAAAGTGTTTTGGGTTCAGAAGTATGAAGAAAATATTTTTATGAGAGTATACCAGTGTTTGTGAGTACTTAAAGAAGGCAATTTGTGTTTTTGAATATACAAGAAATGATATAACTCAATCTTGAAAACACTTAAGATGAGTAAAGAGGATTCCAGCTGAAAATATTCATAAGTTAAAACTAAGCTTAAGCCTGAAGAACAAACTATCTAGGGGAAAATTTTCTGTACTTCTAGACAATAACCATCCAACAAAGTGCCCCGAATAGGGAGAGGTGAGAAAAAAAATTCAGTAAGACAAAAGGAAAATATAGGACCAAAATTACATGTTGAAGACCCTATAGCTGAAATCAAAAATCAAAATTTTGTAAAGCATTTACCCCCATGAATTGGACTGTATACAATTGATTTCTCGATAGTTTTGATAAGCTTTTGTAAGTTGGAGAAATCCTAATTATAAGTCAACTTGATATTTGGGATATGAGAATAATTTCTGCACAACAGGGGTCTCTTTCCTTTGCTGAAGCCAATGTGATAGCACCAAGTGGGAAAAATACTCAAAAAACTCATATTTTTGTTTTCTCTTTCTTTTTTCATCAATTTATTTTTTATTTTATTTAGGTATTTTTTAAATTATTTTTTTATCATAAAGATGTGGGGGTACAATTCAGGGTAAGGACAAATATATAGACTTCACAGCAACTTGGATGGATTTAGAGTCGATCATACTCAGTGATCTATCACAGAAACAAAGAACAGCGTACCATATGTTCTCACACATAAGCAGATCTTGAACAATTATAATACTATAAGAAAGCGTTTGGCAGTAATGGGAAACTTTTAGGGGAGGGAGGGGTATACCTCATCAACAAAGGTACCTGCATAATCAATGTTTTCTTTTTCTTAAGTCACTTCTGCTACCTGGGACTAAGAAGTGGGAAAAAGAGGCAGGCATCCTAAAGAATAACTAGAAACTACAAGGGGATGCTGGCATTTCTTTACATTGATTTTCCTATGCAGTATGCACTTTAAAGTAAGACACCATGAAAGAATATTAATAAAGTTGGGCACGGTGTCTCACGTCTATAGTCCCAGCACTTTGGAGGCCAAGGTGAGAGGATTGCCTGAGCCCATGGACTCAAGTCCAGCCTGAGCAACTTGGCAAGACCTCATCTCTACAATAAATCAAAAAATTAGCTGGGCATGTTGGCGCATGTCTGTAGCTCCAACTACCTAGAAGGCTGAGGTGGAAGGAGCACCTGAGCCCCACAGGTCGAAGCTGCGGTGGCCATGAGCAAGCCACTGTACTCTAGCCTGGGCTACAAGAGTGAGACTCCAACTCAAAAGAAAAAAAAATAGAATAAAGGATCAAAAGCACATAAAAAAGAAAGAATATCAATGTACATTGATAATTGAAGTTAATTGAATTTCAGTAATTGAACTGAAATTCTTTTACCCTCAATACAAATACATTTATGACAGACTTTAAGTTTTATAGCATTTTGTGTTCAAAATAGGTATAAACAAATAAATAGGTGATAGAGATAGATCAATAGATAGATGAAAAAAATAATGTAGTAACTAGCTACTAAGTGCCAGACTACTCAGGCATACATGGAGTAATAATATTTTTCAAGATCTTATCTCATAAAAACAACTTATTAGTGTGTTAGAGAGAAAAGGAAAACACACTAATAAAGTTGTTTTTATGAGATAAGAGTTTGAAAATATTATTATTGTCCATTGTTTCCATTTTTGCATTGTGTGAAATTTTATTGCATATGTATACATTATTCAAACATTATTTTTTCTCTTCAATTGCAAAGATAATATATGAAGATCTGTTTAAAATAAAAAGTGTATATATGTTACACATGTATAGTCTTTTGTTTTATAGACAAATACAATTAAGCTCTACATATCAATTTATGATATTTTTTCTAAAACAGAAAATACAAATAATTTTATGTTAGTATATGTAGGTCTACCTCATTTTTCTAAATTATCACATAGTAGTTTATCATGTGGATATTTTAGACTGTACTGAAACCAGTACCACAATGACAAGTAACCACAATAACTGGTTTGAAACTAGTCCAATCAAACAACCACCACTTGCTTCAGTAAATATGCTTTTGCAGTTCAAGCAAGCAGTCACAAACTTAATCCGGAATACCAGATGGCCGGGAATGGGCTTATTGTACTAAATACCTCTGAGCAGTAGACAATCAACAACAGCCTCGCTTAAGTAATGATGCTTTCACAGATAATAAAAAACCATCTCCACCCCTGAAAATAATCAGTTCCTATAGCTATAGCATGAATTTTAAGTCATAAATATTAATAATACATTTTAAAATACGCCACAACCATTAATAACTTGCTGTTCAAGTTTCTCAGATTTGGCCAGTAGTAACACCTTCAGGTTCTCCCTGTAATATTTTTGACATCTCCCTATTATTTTTAAAGTATCTCCTTACTTTGCGACCATCCAGGCTTATCATGCAATACCTCTGTGGCTGCTCTGGAATCAAAGAACTCTCCCAGGAGCCCTGGTTCCTTTCAGTGGAAACTAGTTTTGGGAATCAAGGTCTTATAAAAATTAGTTGTAGTCTTCACTGTTTTAGGTTTTTGCATCTGATAAAACTAGGGAATTTGTACAATATATTTAAATTACACATGGTGTATTCAATGCTATATATATCTGCAACATATACATGTATGTATGTACTATTGATCATGAATTTATAGTGCTAACTCTATTTCCACTGTAACCTGTAGCCCAAAGTGCTTTCTCTGCACTTGGTTATCCCATAAGTGTATCTCTACTTTCCTGTGTGAGAACTACCCTGATATCCAAAAAAAATCACTGTATTTACTCGTATTCTCAGTTCTAGAATACACACCAGACAATTCCAGAATTGTTGCAGCTATACCAGCAATAACCTTCTAAGTAAAATACAACAATATTTTTCAATTTGTTGTTGTGTATTCTGACTAACAATATATAGTCCAGATTAAACATATAAGTTTTTTTCCTTCTTTGTGGATATACCATTTATTTCAAAAAAAGTAATGAGAATAAGAATGTCAAATGATATTATTCCAAAGTGGTAAATCTTAAAATAGTTGATAAAAAATAATAAGTGTTATAAAAAAAGATTAAAGATATAAAAATTACTAGTGTGAAAGAGTAAAAGACACCCACTAGACCCCAAACACAAACATTCTTGAAATCAAAATAGATTATGTACCACTTAACATCAGTAAGAATGGCCATCATTAACAAAACAAACAACAGATGCTGGCAAGCATGCTGAGAAAAGGAAACACTTCTACACAATTGGTGGGACTGCAAACTAGTTCAACGTCACTGGAAAACAGTGTCGGGATTTTTCTTTTTTTAAATTATTTTTATTTTAAAATTGTGGGGTACAATTAAGAGCTAGGTATACAAATATTCATTGTGCAGATACCCTTGTTGATGAGGTGTGCCCCGCTTCTCCAGGCAGATATAGACTACCGCTAATCCGACCTCCCTGCCCCCTCACTCCCACCCCTGTAGTTTCCTGCTACTGTCCATCCTTTTCTTATAGTACTACGGTAGTTATTTAAGGTCCACTTATGAGTGAGAACATGTGGTACCCAGATCTTTGTTTCTGTGAAAATCACTCAGTATTATAAACTCTAATTCCATCCAGGTTGCTGCGAAATCCATGATTTCGTTCCTTTTTATGGCTGCATAATATTCCATTGTGTATATGTACCACATTTTTTAATCCAGTCTTCTTTTGATGGGCAGCACGGTTGGTTCCATGTTCTTGCTATTGTGATCAATGCTGTGATAAACATACGTGTGCAGGTATCTTTTTTATAGAGTGATTTGAGTTCTTCCGGTATATTCTGAGTAGGGGGATTGCGGGGTCATATGAAAGTTGATTTTTAGCAATTTTTTAAGAAAACTGGAAATTGACCTTCCATATGACCCAGCAATCCCCCTTTGGGAATATAGCTGGAGGAACTCAGATCATTCTATAAAAAGATAACTGCACATGCGTGTTTACTGCAGCAATATTCACAATAGCAAAAACATGGAACCAACCATGCTGCCCATTGACACCGAACTGGATTTTTAAAATGTGGTACATATACACGACGGAATATTACACAGCCATGAAGAAGGACAAGCACATGGACTCTGCAGCAATTTGGATGCATTTAGAGCCCTTCATACTCAGTGGTCTACTACAGAAACAAAGAACTGAACACCACATGCTCTCACTTATAAGTGGATCCTGAATATTTATCACAATACTCTAAGAGAGGGATCAGCATTAGCAGGATACTGGCAGGGGAAGGGGGAAAGGGAGACACTCAGGGTACTTGATCCTAAACCAGGTGAAGTGAGGACCAAATGGGGGCCCAAACTTTGCCTGCACATAAACTACTTATGTACCTAATCCTAACTTGTACTCCACATCTTTGCAATAGAACAAAAAATAAAATAACTAAACAAATTATGTTAAAAAGAAATAAGAATATTGAGCAAGTGGAGAAAAACATTAAAAAAAAACCAAGCAACCGGGCTCGGTGGCTCAGCCTGTAATCCTGCGCCTTTGGGAGGCTGAGGTGAGTGGGTTGCCTGAGGCCGCAGGTTCGAGACCCGCCTGGGCATCGAGACCTCATCTCTACAATAAATCAAAAAATCAGCTGGGCATGGTAGCACATGCCTGTAATTCCGGCTATTTGGAAGGCTGAGGTGGAAGGATTACCGGAGCCCAGCAGGTCGAGGCTGTGGTGGCCAGGAGCGGCCACTGCACTCCAGTCTGGGCGACAGAGTGAGACTCCAACTCAAAAAAAAAAACAAAAACAAACAAACAAAAAACAAGCAGTAGTCATATAACAATAAAGTTAAGCTAAAAATATTGGACATATCAATAAATATGATTGGGCTTAATGGTCCATAAAACAAATATTTTCAGGTTGGTTGAAAAAGCAATATCCACTCTAGGCAACATATACAAAACTAAAACAAAGTGCCCCAGAAAGGCTAAATTCAAGAGAACCATAAAGATACACAAGGGAAATTACAACCTAAGTAGCAGGATTTACAAAGCTGATAATGACCAAAGGGAAGTTAAAAACAAAACAAAAATAAACTGAAAAAAAGACATTTCATCATAAGATTATAATACTATTCTATATCCTACAATTTAATAAATGAATAGCATAGCACATTTCACAATAGGGTAACCCCCTCCCCAATCAGTGGTTTCCATATCCAAGGTTTCATCAGTTGCCTGAAGTCAACCATGGTCTGAAAATATGGAAAAATTCAAGAAATAAGCAATTCATATTTTAAACTGCATAATCTTCTGAGTAGTGTGATAAATGTTGGCCCATCTTATTTCATCATGCTTCATTCTGCCCAGGCAGTGTATCCTCCCTTTGTCTAGCATCCCTACACTGTCTACTCTGCCCACCTACTAGTCACTTAATAGCTGTCTTGCTGATCAGATCAACCGTTGCAGTATCATAGTACTTGTGTTCAAGTCCTACTTATTTTACCTAATAGTGACTTGGAGCGCAAGAGGAAAGATGTTGGAAATTTAGATACGGCAAAGAGAAGTCATAAAGTGCTTCCCTCAAGTGAAAAGGTGAGAGTTCTTCAATTAAAAAATAATAAAAAATTGCATTCTGAGGTTAGGGTCTACAGTAGGAACAAACCTTCTGTTCATGAATTTGTGATGAAGGAAAAAAGAATTCATGCTGGTTTTACTGTCACACCTCATGCTATAAAAGTTACAATCACAGTGCATGATAAGTATTTAGTCAAGATGGAAAAGACATGAAATAGGTGAGTGAAAGACGTGAGTAGAAACGTGTTCCAGTTGGCTACAATGTGTTGCAGGAGAAAGCATTGAACGTGTATGGAGACTTCAGCACGGGATCTCCTAAAACGAGTGACACTAAGCTATTTACTGGAAGTAAGGGATAGCTAGACACATTCAGGAATAGGTTTGTACAGAAAAATATTACTGAAAGACCATCTGCCAAGGAAGAAGCTGCTGCCACATTTCCCACTGAGTTGAAGTTAATTGAGAAAATGGATATCACCAAAGCAAGGCTTCAATGGCAATAAAATCAAGCTCTTCTGGAAGAAAATCCCCAACAGATCATAAAAGCGCAAAGGAGACATCAGTGTGTAAAACATGGAACCATGCAATAACTCATATATAGGTTTTGCACCATTTATGGGTTCAGGCACCCACTGAGGGATCTTGGAATATACCTCCCACAGATATGGGAGTCTACCAAAAAGATAAAACATTTAATACTATTTATGCCACAAATACATAGCAACCATCATGAGAAAGTATAAACTTCACTTATAGTAATTTGAATATTGTAATACTCTACGATGTCTGCTGAGCATGCTAAAGGCATGGGTAATGTACGGATTTATTTGCTCATTTGCTCTTGTTGTTCATTTGCATATATTTTGGAGGAGACATTTAAGTATATTTTTCCCTAACATTTATAAATTTAACTCTGCAACAGATCACATATCGCTTATTTGTTTATATAAAGTCAGCAAAATAGGTACAATTCCATTCAGAGATGAAATAATCTCCCTCGACTCTCAAATATATTTATTATTCCTTCTCAAGTCTAAAGACTCAAAAATTTTTTTTCAAGGGGTCTCAACTTTGTCAAAACATTGAAGTTGTTTTATATATAAATGAATTTAGTTTCAAATATTTGGTACCCATTTCAAAAAAGTATGGCAGTACTGTTGTGTTGAAAATAAATATAAAATAATTTGATGATAATGGAAACTAATGGGATAAACATGATAGCATTGAATAGTTTGGATTTTGTAACTGAAAAGACTTTTTAAACTGAAAAGACTAATTAAAAGAAATTAATTCAAATAATTTTAAATTAGTGTTGTTTACATACAAGCAATCACTTTGTTCCATAGTTATATATTATTGTGTTTTCATTTTTAGGAAATGAAGGTAATACTACTAGAAAAAACAGTGTAGCATAAAGAGATTAATACTTTCAAAGAAATCTATTCATTATATGTTATCAATTATCATGTACATTATGTAATATACTTTGGATTTTACAAGCTCTAAACCAAGAGATTTTTTTTCAGAGCACATTTATTCCACCCCAATTTTACATACACATCAACCCCAAAATAACACACGTCCACCTCTCCTTTCTTATTTTTATTTTGCCCTGTCTTCTTCATCTCCTATATTTCACATTCTAGTGTAGTTAAAGAAAGGGTAAAACTGTTCTTTGATAAATATGTTTGCCCAACATTTTAGCTTTCCTGGGAACTTCTGTTGAATTTCCAAGTTTTGTTTTAGCAACTGTATAATTCAAAAACAAATATTTACTAGAGTTCTCAGAGAATTTAAAAATGGGAATTGATTCTCAGGGAGATTTTGAAAGTTTCTCTCTCCCTCTCATTTTTTTACATTGAAATACTCTATAAAACATTTATGAGCATAACACCTGTAAGTGCAACTTAAAAACAGATGTGAGGAAAAGATCTCTGTAATTAACACAGAAAAAAACATAAAGAAATAAGAGAGATAGGGGATATCAATGCATTTTTACCCGGGGCAACTTTCTACCTCTCCAGAAGAAATCAATTTTCTCATACTGATTTTGTGAATCTCCTTCCTTTTATTCCTATTGTATCAACTATGTCACCCTCCCTAAATAGTAGAGTTTAGTTTTGCCTGCTCTTGAACTTTACATAGTTGGAATCATATGTGTATTTTATTTTGTATGTTGTTTTTCTTATTTAAATTTTGGTTGCAAGTCATCTATGGTAGTACATATAGTTGTAATTTTCTTTTGTATCTTTGTAAAATGTTTATTAGCTTGACATGTATTTATCTAGACACTTGCATAGCTAGGTGGATCCAGTAAGCCAATTATGAATAGTCTTTATTAACCTTATATGCCCTGGTGATATTTAAATGTATTATAATACACTATGTACCTATGAAAAGAATTCTTGTGTCATAAATCACATACATCTTCATCACTACTCTATAATTGTAAACATCTTTCCAAAGTGTTCTTATCAACTTAAATTTCTACTGATATTGCATAAGCATTGACTTTCTTCCATGCATGTACTTGCATCTCAAATAATCGTGGTTTTAAACTGTTTCATCTACAGAGTATGTGGCATCTTTGATTTACATTTCCATATCTTATCAATGAGATAGAATGCTTTTTCATATATTTACTGGCCATCCTTATTGTTCTATTTACTATTTTATTGACATTTCTAGTGACTCCTGCCCCTGCACTAGAAAATATTTCAATTTGAGATTAACAGAGAAGTTCTCAACAACGTGAGTGAAAGGCTGTTCATGAAGTAAGCTCTTTCAGTTTGAGGGCTTCTCAATTTATATCCCATTAGTTACAAAGATGCCAATATTCATGTGACTAACACTCATTTTACAGCCAGCCATGACCCATAATTTAAAGTTTATTTACAAAATGAAATTTAGAGAAATTGGCTAAACATTTCTAAAAAGAATTTTTTTTTTAAGATAAAGCATCTCTTAAACCTTTATCTGGAAAATATGAGAATATGTATATGGCAAGACTGGTTGAGTTATTCATTACTTAGGGAATCCTGAAGTTCAGAGGTGTTGAGTCACAGACCTGTTCTTAATCCTTTCGCCTCCTAGTGAATATTAAAATAAAGTATAAATGTCAATGCCAAGAATTGAAAACATGCTCAGGACATAAGTACATTCAGCAGTCAGATTATTTTTGTGTATTTTTGGTTACAAGTTTTTTTTAACATATTTTATTTTAAAGATGTGGGGCATAAGTCAGTATTAGGTATTTACCTCTGAGCAGGTTGCAAACTTTATGTAAAAATAATTGACCAAGAAATTTACCTTTATAAATATTTGGATATTACTATGGTCTGAATGCTTGTGTTCGTCCAAAATCCACATGTTGAAACCCCCAAGGTAAGGTGGGGCCTTTGGGAGTAGTTAAGATTAACACCTGTTTTACTCCATTCTGGTTAATCATATATGTATTAGACTACCTTAGACTTGGTGATTTATGCACAGTTCTAAAGGCTGGGAAGAACAAGATCAAAGTGCCAGAAGATTTTGTGTCTGGCAAGTGCTCTCTCTTGGCCTCAAAGATGGAGGCTTCTAGCTGTATTCTCCCATGATAGAAAAGTTTCTTCTGGGCTTTTTAAAAAGGACACTAATCCCATTCATGAGGGTAGATCCTTCATGGCCTAATTACCTGACAAAGACTTCACCTCTTTGTTTGTTTGGTTTTTTTGAGTTGGAGTCTCACTCTGTCTCCCAGACTGGAGTGCAGTGGGCGCTCGCCGCCACTGCAGCCTTGACCTGCTGGGCTCCGGCGATCCTTCCGCCTTAGGCTTCCAAGTAGCTGGAACTACAGGTGTGCGCTACCACGCCGGCTAATTTTTTGATTTATTGTAGAGATGAGGGCTTACCAAATTGCCCAGGCGGGTCTCAAACCCGCAGGGTCAGCAATCCACTCACCTCAACCTCCCAAGGCGCGGGATTACAGACTGAGCCACCGAGCCCGGCTTTTGACCTCACCTCTTAATATCATCATTTTTAAGGTTAAGATTTCAACATATGAATTTTGGGGGAACACAAACATTCAGACCCCACAGCAGTGTTTCCAGGATCTGAATCTTCCAGCTCTTTGATATTGGACTTATCAAGAACTTTGGAAAATAAATTTCTTTTGTTTAGAAGCTACCCAGTTTAGGATATTTTGCTATGGCAGCCTGAAAGGGCTAAGACAGATATTAAATTCATTTTTTAGGAGTACTTTAACCAAATGTTTTTGTTGTTTTGAATTAGAGGGTTAATCCAAATAACGTGGAATGCCATTAATGGAAACCAGATTCTAGAAGGAGCATGAAGAGTTATGTCTTTGCCTCTCTTCCCGAAACTGTTTCCGCTTACACCAGTCATTTTTTTAAGCCACATTCCTTATTTAACAGGGTAAAGAATATCTGAAATAGAAAATTACAATTGGCCTGATATCACACGGGTGTAGTATAATTCTGTTTTATTGCTTGTTTTTTAATCGAATCCCTTTGTGGTATATGTTAGTTTCTGATTAGATGAAATCAATATTTAGGATTAAGGATTTTAAGATGTTGCCTCTGAGAACACATTGCTTCTTAAAGCAAAGCACGTTTGTATGATGAACTAATTTTTATATAATAGCACCCATGTTTGATTAAAGAAAAATACAACTAGAAATCTGGATGGAGAAGAATATTTGAGGCATCTACAAGATCCACATAAGATTACAATGAACTACTGCTCTTAGCACCTGGCAAACGTGTAAACAGGACAGTCCATGAACAGCCAAAGAAACATCAAAGCCTAAGGAGAAAGATAGACTTCTTTTTCTCCTGTTTTGCTTATAACTCAGGTTGGCGACTACAAACCCCTATGTTGAACAGCCAAAGTATTCTCTCTGGTGTTATATAAACTCGCTCCATCGTTTCCTGAACAGCTTCCATACTTCCTGGAATTTCACAGCTGTACGTGCTCCAGCCTAAATCGGGCCTCAGGAAGCCGAGCCTTCTACATTAGCCTTCCAACTCCTGGTAATGAAGTTTTCCAACAGGAATTAATTATGACAAGGAAATGCAGCTGCAGCATATTCACACTTGCTGAGAGAAAATTTGAAAATAGTGTGGGTTTCTTCCATTCATTGAAATTCACTCATCCCACAAGACAAAGGTGGATAACGTCCAAGCTTCTTCAGAACGAGGTAAGGTAATATACTAATGATTTAAAAAAAAAAAAAAGAGTAAACAAACAGAATATGCTATAGATTTCAAACTTTTATGTCTTGACCTACAGCATGAACATTTAGTTTTAAATGCTTTTGTTATATATTTTTCTTGACATATTTTTAATAGGAATTTATTTTTCCTCAGTCATGTTTCTTTTTCCTTTTTTAGATTTCTTTTTTCTTTCTCAAAAGTAGTATTGATGTTTTAAATTCTCAAATATAAAAAATATGACCCCCCCATATGATTTAATTAAATGAAATCATTATTAGCAAGAGTATTTTTATGTTGCATTTTAAATTAAATTAGGGACATTGCATCTGGGTTTTTTTGTGTTCTATATGTAGGAATAGAATGTATTTTGGTGAGTACCATCTATGAAAAGGGGAAGAGAGACTCATTAAGTGAGAAAGGATTAAGTAAAGGTATGATTTATTATGAGAGAATTTTCTGTATTACCTCCCTTGTTCAATAAATTCAGCCTTTTCTTTTTCTTCATGTGAATATCCACTGAGTTCCTTTCTGAAATCTTAGTAATTGCTTGTTCAATTACTAAATACTGTGTGTGTCTAAGTATAAATAGTCAGAAAAACTGGAAAACCTCTTTAGAAGATTTTATCTTGTACAATCATTTGTACATGGCAGCAAAATACAATTGCACACATACCAGCTATTTTGTAGGTAAGATTCACTTTCTTTGAGTAAAATTTTAAGGCAGCTAATTGATATTCCTAAGTATTATATTAGTAAAAACTGTGCTGCTAGAGAATGCCTTTAACTTTCAACATAAACTTGGTTTCAACAAGTAAACTCACCATTTGTAGCTTCACTTCCTCCTCTATATGGTCTTCTTAGATTAATAATAATGCAAAAGTTAAAATTTTTTCCCCTTAAATATATACAGCCTAAAATTTGCATGGAATTTATGGTTGTCAAAGGGATTTAACATATGTTCTTGAATCTTCACAACATCCTAACACTAGAGATGGGAAGAGTAGGTATTATATTTCTCAATTTGTAAATAAAGACACTAAGAATAATTGAAGTGACTTTGATAGACTACTTTATAACATATGTAGCAAAACTAGGAAAAACACTGTTTTTTATGCTTTAAAGATGGAATTAGATTATTTCTCATTTACTTGTCAATATTCACCTCCATTGAATACATACTAAGGTTCTTTACAAAATTTATTATTCCTTGACATCTGTAATATGTGATTAGATAACTGTTCATCTTCATGTGTATTCTAACACAGTGTTATATTTTTGTCTACTATATTTTTCAAATATGTGCATTTCTGGATGCCAAGTGTTGTCTAAATTTGTCATTGCAGGAAGTGACTATTGTTCTGTTGTTATCATTTTTGTATTTATATTTTCTTCCATCCATGGTTGGTTGAATTGAAACCTATGGCTATGGATCACTGACTATATTACCTTTTACATTATCAGTCCATGCAATTCAGTTGAACCTCTATCCAGTGATAAAGGTTAGCAGGTGCCTTAGTGATGGCCATTTTGGGCCTCCTACTTGTCTGTGTCTAGCATTTGTTTCAGGATGTGAGCTATGATAACTCATTTGTCATTCATATATTATTAGAACACTTTGCTCAAACTCTTCGGAAAATACTTCAGCTGCCTTACATTCTAATCTCTGCCTCTTCAACATATCCAGAACACTACACACTGCACAGACTGTACTCCAGCTTGGTGCCCCCATCAATAGGGGATTGTCCCAGGCAAAGACCCAGGCCAACTCTAGGGCTTATCTTACGAGTTTTCTTTCTTTCAGGAATTGCATCCTTACACTGTCAATTGTCTAGTTTCTGAAGACAGTTGCATTGTGTGTTTAGTCCAATTTTATGTTTGTTTACAAGGGACAGGTTGGTCTGCTACCAGTTATTCTACTGTAACTAGTGGTAGAAGTCTATATTTTCCATTACATAGGTATATTAGTCAGGGTTCTCCAGAGCAACAGAACCAGGAAGAGGTGTAAACATGTATAAGGAATTGGCTCACGTTATCGTGGAGACTTGGCAGATCCAAAATCTGATGGAGAAGGTCCACAGGTTGGAGACTCAGGGAAGAACCGAAGTTAGAGTCTAAGGTAGTCTGCTGGAGATTTCCCACTTGCTCAGGGAAGGTCCAACATTTTTCTACTAAGGTCTTTTATGAGGTCCACCCACATTATGGAGGACAATCTGCTTTACTCAAAGTCCACTGCTTTGAATGTTAATCTCATCCAAAACCACATTCACAGAAACATCCAGAATAATATTTGACTAAATATCTGGACAATGTAGCTCATTCATGTTAACACATAAAAATTGCCATCACAAGTGTGTTATTTTTTCTGAGATCAATATCTATAAAGACCAAATAAAATCAATACCAGCGAAACCATCTTTGCCATAAAACAGAGAAATGTTCCTGTCTTTAAAAACCAGCACATAGAAAATCAGAGCTCAGAGACTGGGGTGGGTGAGAACGAGAGGGAGAGACAGAGACAGAGAGAGAGAGAGAGAGAGCAGACAGCATGACTGTGAAAATGAAAGGATTCAATCAGTTCTAAAGTTGGTTGAAACCTTATTATTTGTAGTTAAATGAATAGTTTTTGTCTTAAAATTGTTTGAATTGTGATTCTGTAAGAGTTCTGGGCAGTGTTAGATTTGGCAGACTTCTTAGTCTATTCTCCCAAATCTGTAAATAGAAAAATAAAGTATGTCCAAAGAGATAAAGCTGTTTTTGTTTGTTTGTGTTTCACCTAAATTAACTTCCAGACTTCTTGAAATCTGAGACTAGAACCCTAATCTTGGACTCTGAAACCACCGTTGTCCTTGTTTTGATTTTTGAGCGGCAGGAAATGTAGATACCTAATGAATGCTTCTTCTAGTTGATATGTAATGCTGTTAGATTGGGCTAGGTTATTAAAGTCCCAAAACAAAAATAAGTAACCAGGCTCTCTTTTGTGCTATTTCTTGCTACCTTGGGGTGTGGGGAAAAATGGTTCTTTAAGAGGCATATGCTTCATTACTGATCTTTTTACTCTAGAATTAAAGAATATTTAAGGAAGCATAAAATCTCACAACATAGCCAGAAGCAATCCTGTTACTTCCCAATGTAGGGGGCTTACTGTGAAGCATCTCATCTTTGAACTAATCCTCTCATTAGGGAAGAACAGGCTTGGGAAAAATACACACAATCTGACAGTTCGAGTTCAGACTTTGGTAGAAGTACAGTAACAGATAAGCCCATCGGCTGAGACAGTCATTTCCCAGCAAACTAGCCATAAACCAGTACACAGACTAACAAATCAGATCTCATTTATGAACCTTGGACTGTTGAGCTAAAAGATTTATATAAGTTTTAATCAAGGTCAAGATTGTTCCCATAAAATAAGGAGTTGATTTGAACTTAAATATAAGCAGTAAAAAAAATTTAGTGTCTTGAAATGTTGGACCGGGAGGCAGAGAAACAGGCAACATTTGGTTTTATAAGCACTTAGGTAGGAAGCCCGTGGAGTGTGTGAAAGATATAAAAATATACCTTCCCAGGGAGTAGGTTAGACTCATGGAAACCATTTTCTATTCATGCCAATGTATCAGGAATTAAATGTCATAGTTCTGATTTAGATAAATACATTTCTAGGAGACCAGAGATGGAGAAGCAGATGGAAAGTTTCTCGTGTTTTAGACTGGTAAGCTCTTACGTGATGAGATGCCATCACTCCTAGTATATTCACTCACAAGACCAATCTAAAAAATAAGGATGATTCCAGATCTTATGCTACGACTCAAGATTTTAAAAATAAGTATTAAGAAGAAAACTCGGATTTACTGAGTTTTCACTATATGGCATTAAGTAACCATATTTAATTCTCATAATAACACTTTGAAGCAAGAAGTCTAAAAGGGAATGATAGTTGAAAATATAAAACTTGGGTACCAACTATATGATTGGCCTTGGATCTCTGACTTCTGCTTACATCTTTCACTTCTTTGTAGCCTCCAAAAATACTGCTAACTGCTCTAGGAATAAGTTAAGTCTTCTTGTTATATGGTTCCTTAATGTTGTATATTCCTCCTTCCTACCAGTTTTCACACTAGTGAATACCAAGCTATTTGTTTATTTTCTGTCATCCTTGGAAGTCTACAAGTCACATAAGCTCAGGGGCCATGCCTTCTTTTTGCTTCTTTTATCATTTATCTCAAATTCTTAGCACAGTGCATAGAACAGAGCCAGCATTCATAAATAATATTTGATTTATAAACGCTAGCCAGCAAAACCCCCTAACATTTTTATTGATCTAAGCACCATTGTTTCCAAAACTGACATAAGTTAGTTGTGATGGTTAATTGTATGTGCCAAAAGGCATGCCTAGAAATAGCTGGTAAAACATTATCTCTGGGTGTGTTTGAAAGGTTGTTTCTGGAAGAACTTAGCATTTGAATCAGCAGACTCAGTAGAGACTATCACACTCCCCAGTGTCATCCAACACATGGAAAACTCAAAGAGCCAAAAGAGACAGAGGAAGGATAAATGTGCTCTCTCTCATAAAGCTGTGACATCTATCTTTTCCTGTGCTTGTACCTCCATAGTCTTTGTTCTTGGGCCTTAGACTCAGTCTGGAATTACATCATCAGATTTTCTAGAGCTCTGTCTTGCACACAGAGGATCATGGGACTTATCAGCCTCCACAATTGTAGGAGCCAATTCTTCACTCTAAGTCTCTTTCTATATATCTGAATATATCCTTTTTGTTCTGTTTCTCTGGAAACCCCTGACTAATACATCTATCTAATGTAAAATGTGGACTTCTACCACTAGTTATAATGGAGTAACTGGAAGCAGATTGCCCTGTCCCTTGTAAACAAACATAAAATTGAACTAAATATACAAAGCAAATCACACAATTGACAGTGTTAGGATGTAATTCCTGAAAGAAGGAAGACTCATGAGGCGAACCTCACAGGTGGCCTGTGTCTTTGCCTGGGACAATTTCTTGACCATGGGAGCACCAAACTGGAGTCCAAGCAGTGTACAGTGCTCTGGATGTGTTGAAGAGGCAGAGATTAGAATTCAAGGCAGCTGAAGTGGTTGGGTTGTGCAGAGCAGGATAGGGAGAGAGGGATAGACAGAGCTGCATACAGGGAGTGCTCAGAAGTTCCTGTTGGAGGTCCCATGAGCACTTGCCTGAAGAATGGGCTGGTAGGTGAAACTACCCAAGCCTAACCAGTCATTATGGCCAAAAGACTCAGACTGTTTGAGACCTTGAAATTCTAAACTTTGAGGGTGGAAAGGTCACCCTAACACCTCCTTGGTGCTGGGCATCCAGCTGAGACATCAGAAAGTCTTGGGTACTATAAAGTAGGCCATACTCTAGATCTTCTCTTACAAAATCTACAACCCAGCCCTCCCAAAGTTCTCTGGTGAGACAGAATTCAAAGACTGAGTCTGCTAAAATCTTGGGAAACATCTTGAGATTTTCACAGATCTCCTAACAAAGCACAAACTCGAGCATATGCAATTTGAGGTTCTATTAATACACACAGAGCCCTCCTAGCCACATGAGTGATGAGAAAAGATGCAGTATGGTGCTTATGGCCAGCCCCAGTAGTAGAATTTCAGGAAAAGACCCTGTTGAAACCCAAGAAAATAATAAAGACACACTGCATACAGGAGAACAAAGTCAAAAAATATATCTGACACTTCATCATAGACAATGGACTGAGATATAATGTAATGAAATTATAAAGGTTCAAATAAAATAAAACGAAAGAAAATTACAAACTCTAAAGTATATAACCACCAATAATAACTTTCAGAAACAGGAGTGATTACAAAAACCTTTTGAGATGAACAAATGCTGAGAAAATTAATTGCTAATAGAAATGCACTACAAGAAATGTTAAAATGTATTTTCCAGACTACAAGCAAATAATAGCAGATGGAAAGCTATATTATAAGACAGAGCAAAGAGCAAAAGTAAATATAAAAGAAAATATGTTATTATTTTTCTTACAAGCTTTTCCAAAAGACAACAAGCTGTTTAAAGTCAAAGTGATAAAACTGAAAGGTGGATTTTATAGCATAATAGAAATAAAACATATGATAAAAATAACAAAATTATAGTGGAATGAGATGAGTCAGCATGTCATAGTTTATTTATTATATTTGCAATTGAGTGTGAAGTTGGACACGGAAAATGGTCAAACACACTGTAAAAAGCATCATGTGGAAGACTGAGGTGGAAGGATCACCTAAACCCAGTAGGTTGAGGCTGCGGTGACCATGAGCATGCCACTACACTCCAGCCTGGACTAGAGAGAGACTCCAACTCAAAAAAAAAAAAGCGTCACGTAGAAAGTATTATATGTGGAATGTGAAGTGGAATTATACTGATTACAAATGAACTCTGATGCATTAAAAATGTGTATTGTTAACCGTGAAGCAAGCACACACACCCAACCAAAAAACTAGTCCCAAAAAAGTCTATGGAGAATACAAAATATATTATTAAAATATACATTCTTGATTCTGAGCAGCTGAATCAAACAGTTGCCCACCTGTCTGTCTCCCCAAAGACATCCAAAATAAAACTAAGAAAAAGACAAAGACAATACCATTAGCATAAATAACAAAGAATGATAAAGTTTCAAAAGAAACTTTTTTTTTTTTTTTTTGAGTTGGAGTCTCACTCTGTCACTCAGACTGGAGTGCAGTGGCTGCTGGGCTCTGGCGATCCTTTCGCCACAGACTTCCAAGAGCTGGAACTACAGGCGCGCGCTACCATGCCCGGCTAATTTTTGATTTATTGTAGAGATGAGGTCTCGCCAAGTTGCCCAGGCAGGTCTCAAACCCGCAGGCTCAGGCGATCCACTCACCTCGGCTTTCCAAAGCGCTGGAATTACAGGCTGAGCCACCGAGCCTGACTTAAAATAAACTGTTTATAAAAGAAATCAGCAAAAAAAAAAATCATCCAGTTTGAGTTAGCACTTTCTCATATACCTTCTGCAAGTCTCCATGATAAGCTAGAATTATCCAAAGACAGCCATGGGGAAGAGCATCTGACCTGAAATTGCTGTGAAATTACCACCAGAAAGAGAAAGTCCACAATAACTGTTAGCAAGTATATCCTTGTAAATCAAAGTGCTGATTTAGGGAAGGGACTTTAAGTTATATGTGATTTGATGTGACAGCTTTTAAAAGGGACAGTTTTGGAACAGAAAGTCACAGGAAAGGAAAGGCCCCTTAACCAATTGTGTGGTAAAGCAGAACACAGTCAAGGAGGGACATCTGGGATTCTACCAGACAAAATAAAAACCAAATATTGGTGAACGTTGAACACCTTCTATGAAATAATAAAAGCATGAAGGAAACTGGACTTTTTCCTAAAAGAAGAGGAAATTAGTAAGCAAGGAATATTATAAATCACTCTAAATTCAGAAAAATGAACGGAAGAAAAATGATAAGTTTATGCAAAGTAATTGCAATATCATTAGCAAACAAGCACTTTTACATCTCACCTGCTCCATGTTACTTCCAACCCACCTCCAAATACAGAAAAAACTGTAAAACAACATCTTAAATGAAGTAAGCTCAGAAAGGTATCTGAAGATGTGTAAAGTCTCCTAGAATCAGAAAATTTAAGAACTAAGAAAAGAACTAAAGCTTGTAGATTAAGCACAGAAAATAAATGAAAGAGTATGACAAAACGGTCTCAGAAACAAAGAATAAATTACAAAATGTGTCAAGGTGCACCCTCCTTTAAATGAAAATGTAAAAAGACATTGATAAAAGACAGGGAAATAACTAAGAAGATGAAAATTAGACAGAGAAATAACTTTAAAAGTGAATAAAATTAAAATTAGACAAAGAAACAACGACATGTACATAATTGGAATCCTTAAAGAGGAATATAGAACAATGAAATAAAACTGCAAACTTAATTGTATAATCTGAGAATACTTGCCTGGCTACTGAATCTACGCATTGAAAGGACCCCTTGGGTACCTGAGAACTTTTATTCTTAATGATAATATCCAAGACGTAACCTAGTATACCTCTTAAATTCCAAAATTAAAAAAAAAAAATCTCAAAGAGAACAGGAAAAAAAAATACTGGAATTTGACCTTTCAAAAATAATATACCCATAAAGCCAATGATGTAGCAGCATTTTCAAAAAACTCAGTGATAGGAAATGTGAACCGTGGATTCTATATTCCAGCCAAGCTGTCAGATAAATATCAAGGTTATAGAAAAGCAGTTTTAAATATACACGAACTTAAGGATTCTTTATCCACAGGCCTTTTGAAGACTCTATTATAGAGTGTGGCTTTTATCTGAACAAGAGATGACTTGAAATTCTTAAGGAAAATAATATATGTTGAACATTTGGATGTATGCAATTTTAGCCCTACACCTAAATCAAAGAATGGAAGGTGGAGGAAAACGAATCTTTAAATACACTGATGTTTCAGTGTAAAAAATGATGTGGTTGAAATATGGGAAAAGAAGGAAGGAGAAAAGTAGGGGGAAAAAAGCCCACTGATCATTGAGGAGGCAATACATGGGAGTCAAAATACAGTATATTATGAAAAACAAAATAAGAAAACAGGAGCTAAGGGCATTTAAAAATTATATGCATAAAGTTAACCACTAAGAGAAAAAGTTGTCTTTCTAAATACTGAAAACATTATTAAATAAAAGACCAATAATATATACTGCAAATATAACAAAATAACCTTAAAGTATTGTGGTAGATTAGAAACCAAACATGACAGTCATGAGAATAAATGTGAATGGTTTAACCCATTCATTAAGAAAAATAATTTTGATTTGAACTTACAAAGCAACAACTGACTATCTGATAAAGACAATGATATACATCTAAACCAGGTAATGCAATAAGGCTAAAAATAAATGGAAAAAGATATTCCAGGCAAATGGAAACAGTAAGAAAACAGATGTCATAATTCTTAGATTAGACAAAGTATAAGTGAATTCAAAGAGCACTAAACCTGATAAAAGGACAATTTGTACTATTAAAAGCTACAGTTCACAATGACATGAATAATTGTGTACCAAAATTGTCAGTAGCTATCTTTTGAAGCACACAGGTAAAAGAAAAAAGAAAACATAGTTTGAAGTACATTGATGCTAGATGACTTTAGCTTACCACTCTGAGTCAGACATTTAGACAAGAAAAAGAGAATATAGAAAATTAATCAATATAATCAACAAAGTAGATCTTAAGGAAGTACATGAACTTTATACCGTCATCATATTTTACAAAGAAATCCCAATAAGCTAAACACAGAAAAAATATTTCAAAAGATAATCTCTAATCTAAATGCAAAAAGACTATAATTTTTGAACATAATAACAATAATTTCTTTCTCTTCCTATGAGACAATTCATATGTAAAAGGGAAACTAAAAACGAACAGTGCATAATTTCTTACGTAATAAAAAGGTGGCTGCATATCAGAATCTTTGAAATAAACTTAGGGCAGTAATCTGAGGAAAATTCATAGTATGAATGCTTTCAGAGATATAGTTTGTGAACAGTGAACAGCCTGGGCAACATAGCAAGACTTTATCTCTATAAACAAACAAATAAATAAACGATGAGAATAAATGGAAGAATATTTCACGTGAAAAAAACTGTAGCAGATGAATAACAGCAACCAAAAATCTAACAACATCATGAAGAATGAAATAAGATAAAAGGTGAACTAAATAGCATTGAGAACAACATTTAATTCCTACATCAGCATCTTATTTTGAAGGAAAAAGTAGCAAAAAGCAAAAGTAAAAACACAACCATAGTTGACTTCAACAATTATAAAAGGGATAAAGGTAAAATATACAAAATGACAAAAGATGAGAGAAACATAAATATTGAAAGAGAAGACTTGTTTCACTTATTTTATTTTTATTAATTAATTTATTTTTAATTTTACAATGTGGGATACAAGTGAGGGGTTTGCAACATAAATAGACTGCATGCAGGTGAAGGTTTACATTGCTAGCTGCCCTGTCTTCCCCTTGTAGTGGACAGCAACCCCTTGTGTTACCACGTGTTTCCCTCTTCTCTCTCTCCCTCCCTCCCTCTGCTATCCATGCCCCACAAATGTTGATCCCACTCTTGTGCTAATGTGACTAGTGTTCAGGGCCCACTTATGAGTGAGAATATGCAGTATTCAGTTATTTGTTTCTGTGATGGTTCACTTAGTATAATGGTCTCCAACTGCATCCAATTTGCTGCAAAGATCAAGATTTTGTTCTTCTTTATGACTGCATAATATTCCATGGTGTATATGTGCCACATTTTCTTTATCCAGTCCTCTTTTGATGGATGTCTGGGTTGGTTCCTTGTTTTTGCTATTGTGAATTATATGGCAATAAACATGTGTGGGCAGCTGTCTTTTTGGTGGATCAATTTATGTTCCTCTGGGTGTATTCCCAGGAGAGGGATTGCTGGATTCCATGGAAGCTCAATTTTTAGTTATTTGAGAAATTGCCACACTGTTTTTTCATAGAGGTTGGACTAGTTTACATTTCCATCAACAGTATAACCATGTCTCCTTTTTTCCACAGCCACGCCAGCACCTGTTGTATTTTGACTCATTTATGATAGCTATCCTTACTGGAGTTAGGTGGTAACTCATGGTAGTTTTGATTTGAATTTCTCTGATGATTAAAACAGAGAACCACATGATTGAGTATGTGCAGAAAAAGCATTTGACAAAATCCAACAACCCTTCTCAATAAAAACCCTAGAACACCTAGGCATAGAAGCAACATTGCTCAAAATAATAAGAGCCATCTATGGCAAACCAGTAAACATCTTGTTGGTTGTTAATGGGCCAAAACCAGAAGCATTTTCCCTAGGAACTAGAACAAGACAAGATTGCCCACTTCACCCCTCCTATTCAACATAGTACTGGAAGTCCTAGCCAGAGCAATCAGTTGAGAGAAGGAAATCAGAGATATCCAAATAGGAAGAAAAGAAGTATATCTTTCTGCAGATGATATGATTCTATACCTATAAAATCCCAGAGTGCCTGTCAAAACCTTCTTGCACGCATAAACAACTTTGGTAAAGACTCAGGTCACAAAATCAATGTGCAAAAGACTGTTAAGTAACTATACACCAACAACAAGCAGCCTGAGAGCCAAATCTAAAAACAGCCTCATTCACAATCACCACACACACAAAAAAGAGAGAAATACCTTGTCATCTACCCTTTAAGAGAAGCAAATGACCTTTACAATGAGAATTACAAAACACAGATCAAAGAAATCAAGGATGATACAAACAAATGGAAAAACATCTTACACTCATGAATTGGAAGAATCAACATTGGCAAGATATCCATTCTAACCAAGGCATTCTATAGATTCAATGCAGTGCCCATCAAATCACTAACCATTCTTCACTTACCTAGAGACAACAATACAGAAATTCATATGGAAGCAAAAAAAAAAGAAAGAAAAAGAAAGAAAGAAAGAAAGAAAAAAAAAGAGCACAAATAGTTAAAGCAATTTCCATCAAAAGGAATAAAACTGGAGGTATCATACTTCCAGACTTTAAACTATATTACAAAGCTATAGTAATCGAGATGGCATGATATTGCTACAGCAATAGGCACATGGACCAATATAACAGCACAGCGATTCTGGAAGTAAAAACATGGTCCCTCAACCAACTCATCTTCAACAAAGCCATCAATAACAATTAGTAGGGAAAGGAAATCATATTTAGCAAATGGTGCTGGGAAAACTGGTTAACCAAATGCAGAAGAATGGAACTGGACCCCTAACTATTACCATATATAAAAATCAACTCAAAATGGGTCAAGGACTTAAATATAAAATCTCAAACTATAAGAATCATGGAAGAAAATGTAGAGAACACTCTTCTGGACATCGGAGTAGGCAATAAATTTATGACTATGTTCCCCAAAGTAAAAATAGACAGTTAGGACATTATCAAACTAAAAAGCTTTTCACAGCAAAATAAACCATCAAGAGAGTAAAGAGAAAACCCACAGAATGGAAAATATATATTTGCAAGCTATGCATCTGACAAAGGCCTAACATCCAGGATTTACAAGGAACTCAGACTATAAACAGAAGACATTTTTTAAAATGTATTTAGAAAGTATTTTGCAAACCTCCATATAAGTACACTTGAAGACCTAGGTTGATCTAAATTGAGATGGAGAGTTTGAATCTAACAATTTCCAAGAAACCAAGGAACTATTCAACAAAAAGGAGAGATGATTAATTTTAGGTGTCAACTTGGCTAGTCCATGATACTCAGATATCTAGTCAAACATTATTGTAGGTGTTTCTGTGAAGATATTTTTAGGTAAGATTAACATTTAAAGTTGTAGACTTTGAATATAGTAGGTTGCCCTAACGAATGTGGAAAGATCTCATCCAATCAGTTGAACATTTCAGTAGAAAAAATAAAAACAAAACAGGCTTCTTCTGAGGAAGAGGGAAATGTACCAGTAATTGTCTTTCAAATGAACTACAACATTGCCTCTTCCCTGTGTATTCAGACTTCTGGTCCATCTTGCAAATTTTTCAATTTGGCTGTCATCATAATAGCATAGGTCAATTTTTTAACATAATAAATGTTTCTCTTTCTTCATATGTTTAAATACATCTATACATATATAAATAAATAAATTACATCTGTATACATATGTGCATAAATAAACATTATATATACTGTATTTATATAGATACATATGTGTGTATTTATTTGTATATTCATTTTTGTATATAAATACACACACATCCTGTTGGTTCCATTTATCTGAAGAACCTTAACATGGAATGACTCCCTGACGTTTCCTAGAGAAATCCTACCAACCTTCTATGTCCCAACTTGCTTAAGAACGTTGAAAATAAAGAATGTTTTTATTTTATTTTTTGAAACAAATACAACCTTATTATCTAAATCTGAGAGAGATCATAAAAAAAAGGAAGCAATAGATCTATGTCATTTTGATTATCAGTGCAAATATATGAAATTGGATATTAGCAAACAGACTAACTGTTAAGCTAATAATACACTGTGAATATGTGGGATTTATTCTAAAGTTTCAAAAATGATACACTATAGGGAATTAATAATACATTGTTTCAGTAGTCTTTTTAAAAGGAAATACTACAACTACATTGATGCTGAAAATACTTTTAGTAACATATTAGTCTCATTCTTTAAAAAAAAATCTCAATAATATAGGAATTGGTGACTGCTTTCTTAACATAATGCGATATATATACTTATTCCTAAAGCTAGCATTTTACTTAATTGAAAAAAAATTAGAGGCACTTATAAAACAAGGAACTAGGCAAGGATGCCCAATATTGTCATAACTATTCAACACTGTGCAGAGGTATGACTCAGTGCAATAAATAAGAGACTACAATTAGAATCATATGATTGTTAATGCAGAAAAGAAAAGCTACTTGCAGACCATGCCAGTGTGCTTGAAAAAGCATAGGGAGCCAGTACTAAAACTAACTCAATGGTACAACAATTTAATTCTGGAATGTAGTATGGTATGAAGTTAATATACATAGATCATTAGCTTTCTTGTAATAAACAATAACTAGTTTTCAGACATTATAATAAAGAAAATCTAATTTACAGTAACAAAGATGATTTTTAAAAACTTGAGGATAAACTTAGAAAGAAATATGCAAAGCTTTTTAAAGTGTTTAAAATACTCCTGGACAACAATTAGATTTGAAAAAAATTAATAGATGTCCCTTGGTCCTGATTAGAATGACACACCATCATTATGTTAGTTCATCCTAAATTGATTAATTTAGTGCAATTTTAATAATAAAAATGTCAATAAGCTTTTTTGTGGAACCAAACAGGTTGATACTAATGTCTATAAGGAAAAATAAATATTCAAGAAAAACCAGGAAATCATAACAAAGAAAAAAAATTTCAAGAGGTAATAGAACTATAAAAGTTTAAAACATTCTATAAAGTCTCCTAATTAAAATAGAATACTACTGAGGTATTAATAGACAGATGGAACAGAATAGAAACCCCAGAAATAGATCCACATACATATGGGAATATAGTACATAACCTAGGTAGTTTATCATATTAAAGAGGTAAACGTAATCTTTTTAGTAAATGGTATGGAGAATGACTGGATGGTCATTAGAAAAAGAAAAGGGCAAAATTAGAGCCTTGTTTAGCACTATGCACAATAAACTCCAAGTTCAGTTAAGTTCTTTGAACTTCACCTGTACTGCTTTGAATTGTCACTATACATTCCAAAATTATGCTTTGCTACAGATTTGGGCACAGTTATGAGGATATGGAGCTCCTCATCTCTGGCCCTTCTCTACCATTATTTCTCCCTACCTGCTAGTGGCTATGATTTCTCTCAATTCTGTCTGTCCTCTTTTCCTCAAACCAGAAAGATCATGGGTTTTCTATTAGAGTTTCACTTGTCCTGTGATCACAAATTCCAAGCTGTGGATATTTTGTTATAATATTTATATATTTCTATGTTTCAGTTTTAATGCTTTTTTAGCATCATCATGGTATTGTATAATAACCTTAATTTCCTCCTCAAATGGGGAAGGTCAATTGACCCTATATATATATATATGATTGGCCCAATATATATATTAAATGATCCGTTGGAAATGCTAACATTTGCCTTTCAATAGCACTCCATGTCGTGCTACCCTAGATATCTTCAGGGTCTATTCCTTCTTATTAATGGAATTTTTAGTTTTGACTATGTTCTTTGAAAATCTGATTAAATCTCTTAAATCTTCAAAACATTGTTTTTTTAAAATTATAATATAAAGTTGCAAGTTGTATGCAGATACCTATAAATGGTATAACTTTTGTAATTTTAATTTAGTGTCAACTTTTTTCTTTTGGGTGGTCAATATTATTTAATCTTTACAATACCCAATGTACTTTAGTTCTTTTCCCTATACAGAATCCTTTCTCTATAAATTCACTAACACTGATGTTACCATGATTTTGTTTTCTCAGCCCAAGCTTTCGTCTAATACTCAGAATCAGTACATTTAGTTCTAATCAATTCCCCTAATTATCAACAGTAGTCTGTGTGGCTTCTCATGAACCTCCTTCTCTCTTCCCAATAAACACTTGGAAAGCTTCTACATTTTTGTGGATAGCCAAACAGCTAGTTATAATTTATAACCTTAAGAAATAAAATATAAAATTATGTTTAGATCATTTTTAGCTTCTAAATCAGCTACACATATGTAATCACATTTCAGCTTATATGGTTTCACAGACAGGTGAGGTTTTAGATTGCTGAAGTTTTATCTTCAGATTAAAGCAATTAATTATTTTACATGATTCCATATTTAAGGACAAAAATGGGAGAAAGAAAGTAATTTGATTATACACAGTATTATACACAGTATTCAAAAATAAAGAGACTGGGAGATAATGAAAAAAGATGAAAGTCTTTTAGAGAATGACACCTAATATATTATCTTCATTTCACAACTTTGTCTCTCTATAACTTTGTACAACAGGTTTAACAACTGAAAAGCAAATTATTCTTTCACTTAATTTCAGAAAGTTACTTGCAACTCATAGATAGATGATAGTTAGATAGATAGACAGAAATAAATAGACAGCTGCTTCTATCTTTAAAGCCAATAATATTAACATTTACTCACTGAAAATAATTGTAGGTCACTGTATAAATATAATGTATGACTCAAATATAGCATCTAAATTGAGACAAATATAAAAGATCTAAGTACAAAGTGTGATGCAAATATTTAATATGTTAGGAACCTAGTCCTGCAGGTGTTCAGAGGTAAACAAAAAATTCAAATAAATGTGCTGTGCTGGGAAGCATGCCTTAGTGTCCCACTGGGTTGGCTGAAGGCATAAAAAATGCTGGCTCTTATCTTAACATGGAAAACTACACCTGCTGTGATTGTTCCTTAATGAACCAGCCCTTAAAAAATTCAGCCCAGTGACTCAAAGTTGACTAGGAACTGTGTAGAGAATAGCCCCTCTAATTTTCTCTAAATTTAACAGCCACTAATTGCATTGCGAGACCCCCTTCCTTTGCTGATTACCTTTAAGTGCTCCATGTGATAAGGTGCTAATGAGATTTTCAGTCTTTCTTTTTCTTTTTTAATTTTTTTTTAGAAGCACTATTAAGACTGGTGTATTATGCAAGATTTACCCCACTGACATCAGTCCTGTCTATGTTTCTTTTCACGTGTCTTCAGAAGGTGATTTTGTTTTATGGAAGATGAGGATTAATTCTCAAGTGAAGATGCTTTGTCTCTGTCATTAATGAACAAATTGCTTTTTTACAAGGCTTGGCTATAAGAGATTAGCTATTCCTTTCTGCTTATTTAGAGGCCCTTCAGGCTTTCTTTGGGGATCTCATTACTTTCTACAGCGCTTCAAAAAAAGATTAAAGAGTCCTAAAGGATGCTAACATATACATAAACCTGCATATGTTATTCTTCCTGGAAAGAGAATGGGAAAGGAAAGTGGAGGTATGTAGTTTGGGGGCATATAAAAACCTAATATGCTTCATCCATGTGAGGGTTGTGGCACCTACTTCCACTATTAAACATTCATGGATAATTTGCTTAATTTATTGGACTTTTAAAAGATACTAGAACATAAGTAGTAGATGTAATAAACATGATTTTAATTTAATTTTCTTGGTGGAGAATTTATGAATGACTGCTCGCCGTGTTTTCACTTGCCATCATTGGAATGCTTAGCAATATTGTCATAACAATTAACATTTACCAAACACCTACTGTACCCCTACCACTATGCTAAGTGAAATGCACGCTTCACTTCATTTAATCCACTGAATAATCCCGTGAGGTTATTCACACTATTATCCTCATTTATAAGTAAGGAAACTGAAAGTCCTGCAGCAGGTAAATAGTGGAGGCATGAAAGGAAATCAGGGCTGTCTAACTTGAGTTTTCCATCATGCTACATTCTAACCTATTGTGTTTTCAAACAGAAGGATAGACACTCAGAAGTCATCCTGTTAGATACATTGATTGAGACTAAACTCTTCTACTGAACCATCCATTTTGGTGTCAATTAGTCACAGTCCATTTGGAAACAAATTTCATGGAAGCCAATTACTAGGTCGATCGAGCAAACGTACAACTTGATTGAGCAGGAAGTACTTCAAGGGCTTGATTTTACTGAGATACTAGTGATCTTAACCTGTGGGTTGTGCACTAGAATTTCCCCTCTGTAAGCAGCACAACCTCTTTGTTTACAAGGGGATCTTATACAGGGTCTTTGTTCTTGGACTAGATTTAGGATGATGATAAAGATGATTGTGTATTGAGTTCTAAATCCTTTACATATATTCCCTGTTGATTAAACAACTTATACAGTAATAATATTTTCAACTTATTTTCACAGAGAAGGGAAACGAGAACACAAATATTAACTGACTTATTAAAATCACATAGTGAATGGCAAAGCCAAGATTCTAACGTTAGACAATCATTTTGAGTCAAGCAGTTTTACTCTAGGCTGCCTTTCAGTTAATGATAATGTTATTCAAAAATGTCAGGAGTTCAGTCAGGTTTCCATTACTTGCAGAAGACCAATTGGTGAGACAATAAGTATTGCCAGAGAAGAAAGCTTTTTATTTTTGGGTGGTATCAACCAAGGAGTATGGAAGATTCCATCCCAAATATATCTCCCCCATCCCATTGAAGTCAGGGGTTTATATAATGCGGCAGTTATGTAGAAAGCAGAAACTGAAGAGGGTTAAGGAAGAGCAACTGGTAAACAGGAGGGATTTGGTATCTCATTGCCTGGATGCAGTGATCTGGTAAGTTTCAGTTCCTTAATACTATAGCCTGAGAGTTGGTTTCCTGAGAAAGGAACTCAAATAAGACAAATGTATATTTCAAGTTTTAAGACCACGAGGGTGCATTTTTATGTTCATTCAGGAAACTGCAACTATTAGTACTATGTGGAAGTACAGCTGATTTCAGTGACACCATCCCTTCCAGTTGCTCAGGCTATACATTTTGAACCCATCATTAACTTCTCTTTCCTCTTGCTTATATCCCACATTCAATCCCACAATAATCTACTGTGTCCAAATCTCTGAAATCTGACCATTTCTTATCATCTCCATTGCCTGAGTACCTGTTTTTTCAACAGTATTTTTATGATAGTTTCCCATTTTCATCCTTTTACTTGACTCTTACCCTGCTTCAGCCTATTATCAAAATTTTGTATATTAAATTAAAAAATAAAAATTCAGAATACTTTTGAAAGATTAACATCCAAATACTGATTAAATGCTGATCATATGACTTGATAACATCACAGGTAACTAGTGGAAAGATTACAATCCAGTTAATCTAGTTCCTAGTAGCTTTAAAAAATTATTTATTTTACTGGACACTTCTGTTTCCTAATCAGGATCCTTTTAAGGTAATGTTCTGGTTATACTCTTAGTTTTCTGTTAATCAAAGCGAGTTCTTGATTTTTAAAAAAATTTAAAAATAAAAAAACAAAAGCAATCATAGCAGTCAAAGGAATTATCTGTATAGTTTATACAATTTGTATGTAGGTTTTGTGGGGGATTTTTTTGTCATAAAGATATACTAAGATTAATCTTTTATTTAGGAAATAATTTCTACCAAACTTGTCACAGCGGTCCTGCACCATCTTCATTTTTAGACCTGAATTCGTTATGTTTCCTGTTTTCCCCATTCCTTGCATTACTTCATGTCAAAAACCTCTATAGATACTTTAATCTTCAAAAAAATTACTTCATGAGGAGCCATACACAAAAGATCAGCACTTTATTTTGATTGCCTTGAAGTTATGTTCATGAAATCAGATTATAAAACAAATTACTTAAACCATTGGTGAATGTGCATAATAACTGGACAAGACTTCATTTAAATAGCAAGATTTTGGAGCTCTCTGAAAAGTAGGTATATTGTATGTGGTGCATCTTAAACTACATGATGCAGATTTCCAAAAATACCATTGGATCTGGTATTGCCATACATAGATAATAGCTTCTCAGAACCAACAACAATAAAAAACATGTTTAAAAAAATATTTAGGGGGAATATGATACATATATAACTTATTTACATATTACATATTTTATATCATACATTGCACTAATATATACTATGTATTATAGATAATAATTATTTTTCACTTAATATTAAGCAAATACTTTTATGTAAATTTTTTAAAGTTCTTTATTTTGCTTAATAGATGTTTTCAGTTTTATTGGAGTCAAATTTATCAATTCTTTCTTTTAAGATGTGGACTTTATTGGTTCTATTTAATAAATCTTTTCTTATTCAGACAAAACAGATATTTATATATGTCTTGTATATATGTCTAAAAAATTTGGTTTTGATATCTCAATTTGTTATCAGTTTGGAAAAATTATTCTAGTGTAAGAATACAACTATATATACATCCCTTAATAAAAACTGGTTGTTGCAGTCCTATTTATTAAATTATCAATTATTTTTGATGCTTTTATATGTGTATAGATCTAATTATGCGTTCTCTATTCTATTGTATTAGTCCTATTTTTTTCCTATTCTAATACTAAATGCTTCTTTATATCTATCCCCTTTCAAGGGACCATGCCTCTTCATGATTGTTCTTTCATATAAACTTAAAAGTCAGTTTTAAAATTCAAAAATGACTCCACTCAAATATGAAAGTTGGGCAAATGTTGCATGAACCCTATATATCAATTTGGAGACACTCAATATATTTAAAGTATACCTAGAAGCATGGTATATTTCTTTATTATTTAGGCTGATATAATTAATTTTAATAAAATATTGTGATACTTGATCAAATTTTTACCAAAATATGTCTTGTCCATCTTTTGAAGATATGCTTATGATACTTGTATATTATATATCATATGAAATTACATAAATTATATAGTATGTAATACATTATGCACAACTATATATAATATAACATACATTTTATATATAGCTTGCATTTTGAAAGAATACATATTTTAACAAATATTTGCTACTATAAACTACACACAAAAACTCATATGCTTTGGGAAACTAAAAAAAAACTTCTAAAGTATATTTTCCTAATACTTTGCTATACTGTATGAAAATGCAATTCATATTTATGTTAGTTATATTTCTAGCAATCTTCTTAAACTTTTTTCTAATTCTGCAATGTGGCTAAATGATACTTCAATATTTTCAAATAGGCAATAATATCAGTATGTGAATGACAATACTGTTTTTTACTTTAAAACATTTACATTGTATTCACTTTTCTTAGATTTATTTAACAATCCAGCAGAAATTGTGGTATTAATTCTTCTTGTTTTCAAGTTCATCAAATGCCTGGTGGCAGAATTTTACTCCTCTGCTGAAGTGGGACAATTTACCACCTCATGATAAAATGAAGTTATTTTTAACTAAAATGCTCCAATTTACAAGATACTCAATTACACCTTTTAAAAATCATTTGAAAACCAGTTTCCCGGACTCTTCTTTTTTATCTTGCTATCTGAATTTGTTGGTCAACTTTACTTCATCACTTGATATTATATGCCATGTCTGGTTCACTTGTCTTTCTTTCTTTATTTTTTTAATTACTCACTTTGTCACTGAAATAATCTGTTAAAGGTAAAAACTTTCCTTGCATTTCTAAAAATATTTTTTGCTTCTCATCTGCTGTTGATAATTTAATATAATATAAATTCATATTCTCTCTGGACTTAATGCTTTTGCAAAAAAATTGAAGTTATTTAATTCCTTGACTTTGAAAAAAATTGTTGTAGTTCTCTTTGAAATTATTTAGTATCTTTTTATAACATTTGCAGATTTAAAAAGTAATGTAAGAGTAAAACAAAAAAGTTGTCATTGATTTTTTACGCAATTTTTGCAAGTAGAATTTTTAAAAAATGAATTATAGACATGTGAGTACAAGTCAGGATTAGCTACACAAGTAGACTGGTGCAAGTGAAGTTTGTGCCTCCAACTGGTCCTCACTTCCCCTGGTTTAGAACCAGGTTCCCTTCGTGTTGTTACATGTCACCCTCTCACCCCTGGCAGTGTTCAGTGACTGCCGATCCCCCCCTTGTGCTAATGTGATTAATGTTCAGGTCCCACTTATGAGTGAGAACATGTGGTATTCAGTTATTTGTTTCTGTGGTCGATCACTAGGTATGATAATCTCCAACTCCATCCAATTTGCTGCAAAATTCATGATTTTGTTTTACTTTATGACACTGTAATACTCTATCATGTATATGTACCACATTTTTTTTTTTTTTTTTTTTTTTTTTTAGCCAGCCCGCTTTTGATGGACAGTAGGATTGGCTCCATGTTTTTTCTGTTGTGAATAGCACAGCTATAAACATGAGTGTTCAGGTGTCTTTTTGGTAGAAAGATTTATGTTCCTCCAGGAATAGTCCCAAGAGAGGTATTGCTGGATTGTATGGATGGTCAATTTTTAGTTCTTTTAAGAATCACCACACTGCTTTTCTAGGAGTTGAACTAACTTACACTCCCACCAACAGTATAAAAGTATAGAAATGTTTTCTTTTCTCTGCACTCTTACCAGTATCTGATTTTTTTTTTTTTAACTTATTCATGATGGTCATCTTTTTTTTTTGAGTTGGACTCTCACTCTGTCGCCCAGACTGGAGTGCAGTGGCCGCTCCCGGCCACCGCA
>NW_007190419.1:239040-333839 GCF_000164805.1 Carlito syrichta
TTTTTGATTTGTTGTATAGATGAGGTCTCGCTGCCCAGGCGGGTCTCGAACCTGCGGCCTCAGGCAATCCACTCACCTCAGCCTCCCAAAGGCGCAGGATTACAGGCTGAGCCACCGAGCCTGGCTATGATGGTCATCTTTATTAGAGTTAGGTGGTATCTCATTGTAGTTTTGATTTGCATTTCTCTGATTAATGAGGCTGAGCATTTTTTCATGTATCTGTTGGCTGCTCGTATAACTTCTTTTGAAGTCTCTGCTCATGTACTTTGCCCACTTTTTAATAGGGTTGTTTGTTTGTTTTTTTCTTTCAGCTTGTTTGAGTTCCTTCTTTATTTAGCCAATCTGGCCAGAGATCTGTCAATCTTAATTATACTTTCCAAGAATTTGCTTTTTTTTCAGTTGATCTTTTCTAGTATATTTTTGTCTTCTATGTCCTGCAACTTTGGTTTTATCTTGGTGATCTGGATTATTCTTCTGGAATTAGGATTTAGGTGGTCTTGCCTTTCCAGCTAATTTAGGTGTGATGTTAGGCTGTTTACTTGTGATCATTTTTTGTTTTTGGTTTTTTTTGTTTGTTTGTTTGTTTTAATGTGTGTGTACAATGTTATGTGTTTTCCTCTTAACATTGCTTTCATGACATCCCAGAGATTCTGATAAGTTGTGTCTTGGTTCTTGTTAGCTTCCAGGAATATTTTAATTATCTGTCGTTGATGAAGCTTAGCTTGGTTTGGAATTGGAAATATTTTTGTGTGGTATGAATCTTGTTTGTTTTATGAAGCATTTTAATCTTTAAGCATATAAGCAGCAACTCGTTTTTACGTGTTGTGTTTTCAACTTTGAAGAAATCTAACAAAATAAATCAGAGATATAGAATTAACAAAATAATGTGAGGTTAGCGTCTTAATCGCCTTGCATAATTCCTTCCACAACATTTATTAGTTTTCTAAGTGGTGTTTTACAGTGAATTCTTCATATTGAAGATATTTTTATTAAAATACACAATATTGACCATGCTTTAATGTAGCAAATACCAATGAGGATCCGTATTCCAACCAACTTTCTGGCTTCTAATGTATTTCAAAGAGAACTGTATTTGCAATTGGATGTCCGTAGAAGATGAAACATACTACAGATATAGAAAGAAATAAAAAGTAAAATCATTTCGTTTCCTCTCTGACAGAAATATGACCTTTTTCTTTTATATGAACTGAATGTTAGCTGAAGACAAAGGAAAACATTTGCAAATGCTAAGCAGAGTCTAAATATATACCATGATGTCAACCAAAATCAATTAGCTATGATTTCATAATTTATAATTTAGGAAATTTTACCTTTTCCATGTAAGAGATGAGCATTCAGTGAAAGATAAGCATTCTAATTGTATCTCTGAATCACAAGATTACTGAATATACATTTGCAAGGATGAAAGTGTTCCTGCTAAAACTGTTGTTTGTTTTGCAGACCATTTCTTTAGTTTAGTTAGCAAAGAATAGCACTATTATGAGAAATAGAGATAATAAAGTGATAAAATATATTAAGTATTCCAGACAGTAGAAAATTATTCCTTTCCTTTCATCATTTTGTTGTTTCTTGTCTTTTTTTGTTTTGTTTTGTTTGTTTTACTCTTTCCAAATAGACAGGTGTTATAGAATAGGACATTTATATAGTTCATTGAATAATTCTCCATACTTTGGGGGTGTAGCCAATATCCCTGTTGAAGAGTGAGACCCCTCCATTGAAATGGAACTATTTGCCACCTACTCATAAAGATGTCACCGTTATTTTTTTCCCCATTTTCTCTCTGATTTGTAGTTCTCCCCATATTTAACAACCTCATTCGTAGGACTAGGAGCTATTGTTATGATAGAAATCTTATGTATGTGTCATAAAAGTAGGATATAACATGTGTTTTTGTAGAGATGGAATGGAATGAACAGTGAAGAGACTTGAAAAGCACTCTGCATCTCATTCTCCCTTCTGGGGTGTCCCCAAATACAAATATGCTTCTGCCATCTTGCAAAGTTTTCTTTATTTAACTTTTCTACAGGCTAATGTTAAATATTATTCTGACTGAGAAAAGTCAACTATATGGAAAAGGTAAAATTTCCTAAAGTATAAATTATGAAATGATAGCCAGATAATTTTGGTTGACTTGGTGGTACATATTTGGACTATGCTTAACTTTGGCAAATGTTTTCCTTTGTCTTCAGCTAACATTAAGTTCATATGAAGCACATATATTTTGAAGTCTGGAAAAACAATGAGTAGATGGCTAGAGCAGTCATTCATCTATTCACTATTAAATTGTGAAAAACTTTATTTTAAATTTTATGCATCTAAATTGTAAAATATTTACTAGTTTTATTGATAAATATTCTTGGAAACTTACAATTATTTTTCCAAGGAATTTGCTAATTTGGGAGACCATAAAAGATTCTGTCATCAAGAAATCCATGAAAAACAAAACAAGTAAACAAAAACTACAGTAAAAACCACACATTTCATGGGAAAAACAAGCTGCAGTCTCTGCTAATGCTATATGGTTTGGGTAAACAAAAATTATTTAAGAAAATGTGGGTAAAGTCATGATTAGAACTTTAAGCTTAAAACAATTAAAAGGGAAAATGTTATTTCATTTTTATAAGTATAAGAATAAAGTAATATATACTTTTAAAATTTAGATATTATAATCTCCCAACTCAATATGCATGTATGCTTTTCTAAATATAGTATAAATGCTAGAAAGAGAGATATCCTGTTAATAATAGTTACTCAGAGAGAAAGGGAATGTGGAGAGGGATTGTTAACTTCTACATTTTACTTTGAATAAGGCTATATTGTTTGATTTTATTCTAGAAGACACATAGAATATTAACCTAAAAACAAACCCTAAAATTTATGTTACCATTAAAACAAGGCTGTTTTAAGATGTTTATTTACTCTTTCTATATTGTAATATTCTTATATAGTAATTATACAGTAAAGATATGTAGATGGATGTATGAAATAAAGAACGATAGACAGATGAATAAATAGAAAGATATATTCATAAATAGATACACAGATACATTTAAAATATATAGATACAGAAATAGATAGATAAATCTCTATTTGATATGTGAAATCTGGAGGAGTGTGTAGCAAAATGTTTAAAGTGATGGGAAGTGGAATTATTGGATATTTCGGCTTAGTGGGTATATTTAGTTTCCCCATCGTGGTACCAAGTTAGCTATGTATTAAAACAATGGTAATTTTAAAACATGAATGATTCATTATTCCATTATATAACTGTTGAAAATTCAATCCTTTCACCATTGAGTTCCATTCCATTTTTGCCAAGTATCAGCTGACTGTATTTGTGTAATATATTTCTAAAATCTCTATTCTATTTCCTAAAACTATATTTTTGTCCAAATCATATTTGCTTGATATCATGAGACCTATCATTTTATTCTTTTTCAACTGTTTTGGCTATACAAGTTTTTTGCTTTTTTATATATATTTTAGAATCACCTCATCAATATCTACAAAAAATAAAAAGCTGTTCTCATTTTGACTGGAATTGTTTTGAATTTATCTATCAATTGAGAATAGATCTTAACCACATCTAGTCTTCCAAATCATAAATATTAAATTTTGTCTTTTCAGGAATTTGTTTATTTTGGCTGTTACAGAATGTTTTGGCTCACACTTTTTCGTAACATTCATGTATTGACTGCAAAAGTGTTCATATTTCTGATATTTGTAAGTTGTGCCCTCTCTCCAATTTTTAAATTCTACCTAGATGTTTATCAAACATCTTGATTATTTCAATTAATCAGCTTTTGGTTATGTGGATTTTTATTACCATTTTTCAGGTTTTTATTTTATGGTTTATGATTTGTTATTTCCCCCTATTAATTTTAGGTATAATTTGTATTTGTTTCTAGTTTATTAAGGTAAAAATCTGGGGCGTTTATTTGACACATTTTTCTAGATAAATATTTAAAGGTATAAAATATTTAGTGGTACTAATGAAACCACATATCACAAATTTTGATGGTTTTTATGTTCACCATTATTAATTTTGAAATATTTGAAATATTTTATTTCTTCTTTGCACATAAGCTAGTTTAAAAGATAATGTTTAATTATCATGTATTTTTCATTTTCCATATTTTTAAAATATTGATTTCTAAATGAATTATGTTTTTGGACAAGCTGTGATGTGTATGAATTAGATCTTTTAAAATATGTAAAATATCTTTCAGTGTCAAGATATGTGTTCTTTCTTGGTGAAAGTTTTGTGTGCACTTGAGATAAAAATATATTTTATGTTACTGCTGGGTGGGTATATCTATAAATATCAATTACATTCACCTGTTTGATTATGTTGTACAACTCCTCTATAACCTTGTTATTTACTCTGTCTACTTATTCTATCAATTACTGGAGAATATTCAAACTTTAAATATAGTTTTGAATTTGTCGATATTTCCTTCTAGTTTTTTTATGTATTTATATTAAAGACTTTTTATTGGTCACATAGACATTTAAATTTGTTATGGGTTCTTGCTGAACTGACCCTTTAAGTGTCTATTTGTTGGTACTATTCCTTTTCTTAAGTCTGCTTTTCTGATATTAGCAGACCAATTCTAACATTTTTAGGTTTATTGTGATGTACATATTTCCCCTATCCTTTTACTTTTAGCTTATTTAATTTTAAACCTAAATGAGTATCTTTTTAAAGCATATAGATGGTACTTATTTTTTTAATCTACTCAAACTATTTTGCATCTTATCGAGTGTCTTTAACGACTTGTGTTTAAATAATATGATTAGATTTAAACTTACCATTTTAAATTTGTTTTTCACTTTTCCATTTTTTTTGCTACATTTCTCCCCTTTTGCTGTCTTGTTTTGTATTAAATGAGTAGTTTCATGATCCCATTTTATGTCTAATACTGGTTATTTAGCTAGAAACTTCAATCTTCAAATAAAATTATTTCACCTTATGTATAATAGAGTATACTTATAGCAAAATACTTCCATTTCTTCATTCCTTCCCCCTGTAGAATTTTGGTATTTGTTTTGTTTCTGTATGTATTATATCCATAATATATTTTTGTTTAATTTGCTTTAAAGATTCAGTTATCTTTTAAGTAATTATTAAAGAATAAAAATTAGTTTATCTTCATTTATACATTTTTCCTTTATATATTATTTATTCTTTTGCTTCAATTCAAGTTTACATTTGTTTTTTTTTATATAACTGAAGAAATTCTATTAATATGTCTTGTCATTCTGGTTTGCTATTCATACATCACTCAGCTTTTTTGTTGTTTATTTGTTTTTTTTTGATTTTACCATCAGCTTTGATGTAAACTGTTGTTGAATGAAGAACTCTAGCTTGACAAACCTATTTTGCTTTTAGTACTTTAAAGTCATAAATTCATTGTCATTTGGCTTGCATAATTTTTTAAAAGAAGTCTGCAGTTATGTTTATCTTCCCACAATTTCCTCCTTGTATACATTGTGACTATTTGCTCTCAGTACTTTCAAGTTTTTCATTTGTTTGCTGGTATTTAGCAAAATAATTTTGATGAACTTTGGTATGTGCTGTTTGTGTATGTACCTGTGTGCATTATATGCAGCATGTTGGTGTATGTTGCTCTTCAATCTTTGAGTCTTTTTCATTAATATTGGAAATGTCTGGATATTTTTCTTTTAAACGTTTTTTATGTCTCCTTTTCTCTTTCTGAGAATCTATTTCAAAATATGTCATAGTGTTTGATATTGCACTGAGAGTTGTTCCCTTTAATCTAGAGTTGTCTTTTTAATCTATGAAGTTAATTTTTAGGTCTAAAAAGCTTCAAGTTCACTGAGATTTTTCCTTCCATGACTAACCAGCTTTTTATCTCATCTAGAAAATTGTTCATTTAAAATACTTTATTTTCCAACTTGGAAAATTTAATTTTGTCTGTTTTTAAATATGTCATTTTTCTCCTCATTAACATATTTCCCTTTACATATATGTGTATGCTACTAGCAGCGATTTTATTCAGGTTTGCTCATTTTGGCTACTTCTGTATCTAGTTATATTGACTAGGCTTTGTACTTGTTACGTGCCATTTTTTTCTATATTTGGTAATTCTAATAACTCTTTTTGGATACCAGAGAGTTATATTACGTTGTAAAATGTATGAATTTTGCTATCTTCTATAAAAGTGTTGGGTTTTGCTCATTTTCGGGTATTTAATTGACTTGAGATCAACTTGATTTTTTAAATATTTGCTAGAGGTAAATCTAGAATAATCTTTCCACATATCAGCTTATTATTCAAGTTTTATCCTTCAGAGGTGTCTGCTATAATTGAATATTCCATGTGCTGACCAGAACTAGAATATCTCCTCAACTTGTTTAAGTTTTGAAAATTACTTATCTTATAACTCTATGTTTAAATTTTGCTTAGTATTATATAATTTTCAGTTAACACATGTATTTTAGTACTTATCAGATACTCAGGGGATGTAACAGATGTCTGGAACTCTGAGTGTGTGTGTGAGTGTGTTAAGTCTCCTCCTTTCTGATATGTCTACACAAATATTCTACCTTCCTTGGCCTCAAGAACTTCAGTTTCTTCCTTCACAAATATCATCTGCCAGGCTCTATAAACCCAGAAAATTATTTAGTGAGAAAGTCATCATGATTATTATACTCATTTTGCTTGTTTTCTTTCTCTCAGAAATCACAGTCCTAATCTGCCTATTTTCCAATATCTGAAAGCTGTTATATCTATTTTCCTATTTACATTTGTGTTTTGTGGGAGGATTACATGTGATTCTTGTTACTCCATATAGTCTAGAAGTCTATGTATATGATTACTATATATTTGGAATGAGGTGGGTATGTTTTATGTTCTATATACTGTCTGTATGATATTTATATTTAGAGTACTGTGTACTTGAGAATTTACCCTAATAATATTATCAGTGCACTCATATGTTGAGTAAACTGTCTTTATGTAGAAACATATACAATGCATGTATTTGCTCATAAAAAATGAGGTTCTTATGATTTGGAGGAAGAAAGGAATAAACAAGCAGAGCACAGATTTTATAAAACTACTCTGTATACTATAATGGTGAATATGTGTCATGCATAAACGATATATTTGTCCAAACCCATAGAATATACAATGCCACAAGTGAACCCCAATGTAAACTATGGGTGGTTTTTACGTCTTGATGTAGTTTTATCAATTGTATCAAATGTACCAGCTGGTGAGAGATATTGGTAGTGGGGAAAGTTATGCATATGTGGGGGCAGGAAGTATATGGGAAATCTCTGTACCTTCTGCTTAGTTTTGCTGTGAATCTAAAACCACTCTGAAAAATAAAGTCTATTTTTTTTAATGAGGCCCTCTGCTGTTGGTTTTCAAAGAGCAATTCTGTGTTGGAAGTTAATAAGAGTTGAGTAGAAAAACAGAAGGGAAGAGGGTCATACAAAGCAAGTGTTGAAATATTATCCCACAGAGGTAGGGCAATGAAATATTTGTAGTGTTGAATATGTCTAATAATCCATTGTAAGTTGTTTGCTGAGTGGTACTGTATTGTAGTTTTTCTTTGTCCCTTCAAAACTTCTGTAAAAACATACAATTGCCTCATGAGAGCAACAAATTTTTCATTATCAAGGAAAATGCTGTTTCTTATCAATGTTAGCACAGATGATGGAACAAAGAATAGCCCCAATGTAGAATATAGGTACAAGTGGTATCAAAAGATTAGAGTAAGAAATGACCAGAGGATTTTAAGACATTGAAAATTTGTAGAAATTCTAGCTAAGACATTGAAGTTACCCAACAAATTTAAGTCTTAAAGAATATATTGACCTCAAATGACATCTGAAGTAGTTAAGTTTTGCTTATACTATTTGATAGTTAAGGCAAAATTTCCACTTTATATTGATTTTTTCTTATTTTTATTTCCAGAGTTTATTATTTCATGTCTAAATCTTGATTGCCCTTATATGCTTACTACTTGTAATTCTTTTTATTTTAGTGATGAAAGAGGGAAAATTAAAGTTCTGGAATATTTAGGATATACATATATAAGCCCAAACAAATATTTTTCACTCCTAACAAGATGATATAATTTTAAGTTTTGAGGTTACAATTCACTGTCAGTTTTCTCATTTATATATAGAATGGTTGTTTAGTGCTTCAGTTTATTCTTCTGTAAAATAAGTAAAACCACCATCATTTTTGAAAGTGGACATTTTATTGAATCATTATATTTTTATGAAGCCTTGTAGAACAGTAGTCTCCTAAATTGATTATATACTATATCTAAGAAATGCTACCTACTCTATCTTCTTCTAGAAGATTTATAGTGCACATTGGCACATTAAAGACACATGACAGTGATTGTGAATCACTCTAGTAAAGTGAAATGTGTTTAATTTGTTATCTTAATATAATTTGTGCCTGTCTTATTTGAACACAAACGTCATTTTTCAGGTAATATCTAAATGCAATGCTACAGAATTATTTTCTGTATGCATTGGATACAATTTGTAAATTATTGCTTATAAGAATTGTGCAAGAGTTTGCCATTAAGTTTCAGTGTTTGAATATAACATTAAATCATAGCACTTTTTCATCTCATATCTCCTTTGGAATTATTATGGCTTTTTAAAAATAATTCTTCTAAGTTGCCTTTGATTCAAGTCAGTTGAAAGCTTATAAGCTATTTTTTTCACGAATTGTTATTGAAATGTTTTCTCTCATTTGACCAGAGGTATGCTAACACTGAATTTATATTGCTAGATTATTCCGTTATTAAACACAGTGTCTCACTAGGCATCTAATATCTGTCCACATTGCTGGTAAAATTATGTGTTCAAATGCTGGAAACAGGTTGAAAAAGTATCCACAGACAATGAATAGTACTATATTAAAAATATTTTGTCTCAAATAACACCTTAGCTTTAGAATGCACTTAATGTATTAGTCACCATTATTAAATGTCAAAAAATATGGTGATTGGTGATGCTGCTTGCTTGGCAATACAATTTGAAGGATAGCAGGGAAAAGATTTTCCCAAAGGAGTATATTTTTATTCTCTATAGAAACCAAAGCAGCCATGCCAAGAGTCTGTGTTTGGCATGCATTGCAGTCAGCACCCAACTCAGAGTTTCAAATGTTTTCTCTTTTGATAAGAGTTATGTGAGGACATCATATAAATTTCTTAGGTTATTACTAATTATATCCTGTTGACACAAGAACGATGATAATTGCAGTATGTTAAATGCTAAAATCTCAGATAATTAAAATGATGTTTTACAAAAATTATTTGTCTATTTAATTCTCTCATTTTTTAAAGTACAGTATTTTCTGTTCAAATATTCTACAGAAAGTATGTCAGGCACCGTATGTAGCAATGGTTTTGCTAACTATATATGGCAGTTAGAGCTTCATAATAACTTTTGTATTTGGGCTGTTCAACTAAAAAATATAGTCTTATTTGTCTTGCCTTTTTATACTGAATATTTCATTATGATTTTAACATTTAATCAATTTGTTGAAGTCCATACGTCTCTTAATTATTTCTTAATATATATCTGCAAAACAATTTTTGTACAGACGTCTGTGTCACAAGAAATATCCATGTAAAATTCTAGGTTTTTTTCATTCCATATCAATTAGAAAATATTTAGAGGCAACATTTGCTTTAACAGTTGAAAAATTTACACTTTCATACATATATATTGACACCCCAAATTGTTGTAATAACCCAAGATGACTTCCGTAGAAGTCATGATTGGCATTTTTGTGTATGGCAAGGTTAGATGGTCAGTAATTTAATTTTAGGTTAACACTTTTTAATGTAACTTGTTGACATATTACTAAAATTGTTGAATAATTTGTTTTCAGATTTTTCCTGATTTTGTTTAAAGAATAAAGTGTGTAAGATTAAAAAGCAATTACACAATACTACTACTAGTACTTGTTAAAGTTAATTTGCAAAAAGATGCAATTCATCATGTAGAATTAAATTAGTAAACTTTTGGTTTTAATTTAAAGGTTATATGAGAAATGTCATGCATATTTAATCAAATATGGTACCAAAAATATTCTGAAACTTGATATATTACAATTTAGTTTAGTTCCTGGAATGTCCTATCACTCTCTCTCACATGCCCAGTTTATAACTTATAAATTGTTACATATTCAGGTTTTCTGTATTTTGCAGAAAAGCTTTATGTAGAAAAGGATATTGTAGCCAATATACCAAGAACACTAAAAGTAGATTGTCTTCGATATTTATTAATATTTCTGTCTGGTTCTCTTGTTATCTTTTTGCTGATATCTTTATTTAAGTGACTAATTTTATTGAATTAGATCTAAATCAGTCATTTCAGGAGGTATATATGTATATATGTATCTATCTCCAATATTTTTACAATGAGTTGCCAGAGATTGCTACCAGGCAATTTTCCTAATTGTAATTGTGAAAGTTATCAGAATCAAAATGGAACCACTTATGGCAAGCCATGACAAAAGGAACTGAGGAAGTCCATGAAAGAGAGGGTCATCATGCATATATGCTATTAATAGCTAGCAAAAAACTGCGAAAACAGCAATCTTGTACAAAGGCTACCGTAACCTTACACAAATTTTCTCTCTCTCTCTCTCTCTCTCTCTCACACACACACACACACACACACACACATATACACACACACATATATTTCATATTTCTGTGAGGACATCTGCCCAGCACTGCCTGTTCAGCCTTAGACTTACAACAACCTTGTTACTGATCCTTGCAGCCAAGGAAAATGGATTCAAAACATTTAATTCTTCTCATCATGGTTTCCTGTGGCACATGTTCCTATTGTGATACCCATTCCCAAATAAATATTTTCTTTTAGAGCAACCCCCTCTCTGTTTGTTGTTAAGTGTGACATCATTTAGTGGCAAAAGAAGGATCAAAACTAGCTAACGTACGATTAATTAGTGACCCCAGTTAGGTTCCCACATGATGTCCTTTTGAGCTGTTTGCGCGTTTCACCTTCTCTTCTCTAGTGAATCTCCTCTCAAGTTATCAGACTTGCTCTCTTTGGTGAGTTCTTTTGCCTTTATTTGGGATCCATTTTTATTATAAGGTTGCCTTAAGTAAGGGGATTTGCATATCTCCTGGGATGATAAAAATTGGTAATGTATTGGTTTGCTTATTTTATTTGCAACACTTTTTGGTATGAAGACAAGTATCCCTTTTGATTTGAGTACTCTGGTTTCTACAGAGTTTACATTCTGTCTGTGAGGCATGTATTTTCTGGCGAATTCATTTTTTGGTTATTCCTGTGAGTCTAATTTACAAATTTTTGTTTCGTCTGCATTCCTAGTCCAAATTTTTGTGAGCACTCTTATTTTGGTTTCATTTTGGTTTGGTTATGCACATCTGTATATAATGTGTTTTGTTTACTTTTTTCTCCCTGCTTATTTCTGAAAACCGCTCAAGAGCAAAAAACAAACATTCTAAATGATGGATTCAGGATTGTTAACTAAAAGGCACTGTGGTGATCAACACCATCGAAAACACTGATTCAAACTCCTGACATTCCCTGTTGGTATTTTCTTTGCTCTGGAAAGGTTAACAGGAAATAGACTGGGATTCTCAAAATTTGGAAGTATGCCAAACCCTCTGGGAATCCAGTTGGCTACATGACTTTTCTCTTACACGTGTTTAAATAAAAGGTCATCGTGACGATCATTCAAACTCCTCAAGCATGTTTTTCTTTTACCTGAATTAGAAAATACAACTATAGAACTAACATGTAAAGTCTTCTAAGTTCTCTATTTCTTTTTCTACTGTTTTTAAGATAAACTCACTGTTTATGGCATTGCAGCCAAGATAAACAAAAAACTTTTAAAGAACTTTTAAATTAATGACTTCACAAACTACAGCAGCTCCATGGCAACCAACACCCTAGACACCTGAGTAATACCTTTTGGAGATTTAAATTCAGGTTTGCTTAACTGCCAACTGCTTTGAGTGATGGAGCTATTAATTGAAGGATTGATATTCTAAAAAGAAAATAACCAGATACATGTTTATGAAGGTTAGGCTTTTAGGTAAAACAGGTCAAAATCATGAGCTCAAAACAATAAGATAACTACATAGCATTAAAAAATGTCTTGTGTACCATGCTGGAGCAAGAAAATGCATTGGATCACATGCCAAAAATCTTTTTCTTTTTTTTTTTTTTCCACCTCAGCCTTCCAAATAGCCATAACTACAGGCATGCCAAAAATCTTTTTCTAAAATGCTCTTCCACCTGCAGTGACTAGTCAAGCAAAACTTGATAGCCAAACAAAAATATCTGTTACTAAAAATTGGAGATTTTGTGGTTTTTAAACAATACATACATAATTCAGGCAGACACAGCTAAAATGCAAACACTTGAAAATTTAACTCCTAAACGAATTTGAAACTGAAACTGGGGTGAGGGTGGGGCAGTTAAAATACTTTTTTTCCCAGTCAAATTGCTTTACTTGAATTTTTGTCCATATTCTTTATAAAATTATTTATTTGTTGTGGCAAATGAAATTTAGCCATGTGAACAGATTCCATTTTGCAAGAAAGTTAACTTGGATTTTGATTTGACTATTCTTTTATAGTTGGTGAATTATTTATGCTACTATATTTTACTGTATTGTGGGTAAAGTTTTAAACTGAAAATTATCTTTGTGTGTGTGTATCACATATCAATATATATATGCTATGTTTTATATTGTGTGTACATGGTAGAATCTGGCACACTAGACCAGAAATGCTTTAAGGAATTAGATTTAGATTGGCTTAAGTATATGAGTATTGATAAATTGTTAATGTATATAATAATTAGCCCAAAATGTCTTTTAATCCATGTAAGTTAAGTAAATCTTTAGTAAATAAGATATAAGTTTTAAATTTGTTGATAAAATAAAAATAAAGATATCTTCAGAATTGTCAGCATACATTTTTGCCTGGATTTCCTGGTCAGACAAGATTATATTTGTCTTTGCTACATATATGAAGGTGTGAATGTTTGGCATGAAGTTTCTAAACCTATAAATCCAATTTAAAAGCAAAATGATCTTTGTTGTGTAACTCTTTGGTAAATAAGACTGATTTAATACTTTTGGTTTAGTTTAAACAGCTATATCTTCTGTGCTATCAGTAAAATACCCATATATTTAACTTAAAATTTCTTACTTAATTGAACACCTGATGTTCACAGGCTATAAAAATAGTTCACAGAAAAACAGGTTGAAATAATGATTATCTCTGTTTAGTACCTCAGTTTTATAACTAATGTTGGTATCATTGCCATATATAAAAAACTTAAGTGAATGTTAACAGGATAAACATTTATAAACAAATTTTGTTTATGCAATTTGAAATATTAAAGTTATATTGCATTAAAGTAAATGATAAGATACTCGTTAAATGACTGAGTTACTTCTGAATTAGATGAAATATGAAAATGTAAACTGCTGAACATTAAATATACACTGGTTTTTGGCTTCTTAAATTTTATAGAAGGACTAAATATATTTATATTGGGTTATATTAGTACACATACAAATTGTATTATAGGAAAATATGTTTCTAAAAATTATAAAACAATGCTTATCTATAAAATACCAATATGTGACAGGCAGATCAAAATTTCTTACCTCTGAAGTTTTAACTAAAAATTAAGGCTGCTAAGAAGTAAAAGTTCTTGTGCATATATAATTCTGTATACAAGGTATAACAAAATATGACTTATTTTTGATGAAGACAACTGTGTCAGCCATATCAATTTTTAAATAAAAAAATAATTCTATTTATATTTAGAGATTATTTAAGGTTGTTACAAAAAGTGAACTTAGAAAGCAAACAAAAACAAAATAGAAAGGAACCAGCAAGTAGGAAAGAGCAACGTGAAGAAAGTTATCAGTATAAAGATGTATTTTTGGTCAGAAAATCTCAAAAGAAAAGATAATAATTTTACATGTGAAAATTCAAGTGTGAACTTTTTTTAATTCTAGAGTAATATGACTGGTTATTTAAGGAAAAAGAAGTATAAGACAAAGCTAAAGGTCCTCTTAAGTTATGGAACATCAGAGTCAGTTATGGAAGGTTTGTAAAGAATAAATTTATGAAAGAAATTTTGTATTATCAAGTTGCTATAATTAGGAGGAGATTACATATAAATCTTTCTGAAGATTGAGCTTTGATATTAAAAATAGACTGGTTAAAAACTAAAATTTTTGTCCCCTATGTTAGAACAACAAGTTTTCCATGAAGCATTGATCTGCTCTTAGTAAAATTTGCAAAAGATTTTAATTTAATTCTGAAATGTGCTTCTCTAAATTTTTAGCATCTAAACTGTGGCTTTACAGTTTAGAGCAATGTTTCTTTGGTATAACTTGATTCTGTAATCTTGGCTTCTTTTGATGTGTCTGAATTGTTTTAAGTAACTAGGAAATTTTCAATGGTTTTTGTAAGAGCCATCCATCTCCCTGAACAAGGTATTCATTTTCTTGTTTACATTTCTCTTTAATATGTGTATACATATAACCTTGGACATACAACCTTTCTGTGTCTGATTAAATTCAAGTACATATTAATTAAGTTTAACTTCCAGGTTAACTAAATGGATAAGAAGTAACAATCATACTTGAGGAGGTTTTTCTTTACTTTTCTTGGTAACTGATGTAAGACAAAAGATTTTATCTTTTATCAGTATAATTTCCTGGGTTTAATGTTGTGTTTTTATGTTTTTATTACTTAGGAAACTGAACTTTGAAAAGGTTAAGTTTTTTGTTTTTTTTCTTAAAGTCCTGTAACTTTCTGTATTGCTTTTGACATCTTTGGCAGGCCTTCTCAGTATCAAAGTATTAAATTAAGTCTCTGACCTGGAATTATCGCTGAGATTTTCCAGTTGAGTCCCTGGAGCACTTCAAAAGAGATATCTTTTATTTTGAAGAGATGTTGTAAATAATCGGGCTTGTTTAATGTATTGAATTGTATTAGAAACGTTGAGAAGTGACAAGTGACGCTAATCTTTTTTCAATTACATTCATGGGTATGTTATTAATATGTGTTTTAAAAATTATATACATTGATAGAAATCTAATGTTATTAGTGTAATTTCAGTTACTATGTTAAAATGTTGTGTACTAGAAAAATAATCAAAAAATTTTTTTTGTAAATTCTTGATTAAAATGAACTCCCATCCGATTTTTAGTGATGGAATTGACAAAAAATTTAATGCCTATTCTAAGTATTTGTCATCCACGCTTTTGATTCTTCTTTAAAAGTTACCTGCAATCAGATTCATAGAAGAATGTCTAAGTACTCTTGAAAGCAGATTTTTAGTAACTTTAAGATCAACAAACTAAAAAACATTTTCAAGAACTCCAGTGAAGAATCTGATGAATTTGTGAAACTGCTAATCAAGATTTAACAGAAGAAAAATTAATTACATGAGATTGGATAATGGCTGGAGATAATGATTTTTTGACTCATTTGATATATTGTTGATTCTTTACTTATATTTTTTGTTTTATAGATTTAGGGAAACTTTTTCTTTATTTAGTTTACAGCAATTTAATAAAGTATACCTTTGTAAAGAAAGATGAAAATGTTAATTTTTTCCTTCTACTTAATCACTCTAAAATTTGGAAACTATTTATGAATATTCTTTTATATTTATGGCAATATAGTTGTTTGCATAAATTCAATAAGAATCAGCTCTCTTTATAACAAGATGCAATTGAAAACATTGACTGTATTACTAAGGTTTTAACTGGGATGTCATATTTAAAGTGTTTATAGGTACTGCTGCCTTGGTTTGACTAACTAACCCTAAAAGTCTTCTAAACCTGAGAATCTTGTGTGTTTAAATCACTATCTTATTGTACCTAGGTAGATGTTCAGGGAAAATTTGATAAAACTAAACTTGTTTTTAAAATTTGTGTTTCTCTGATTATCGTTGTTTAAAACTGAGATGATTATGGCGTGATAAGTTATGTCACTAAAGAAAAGCTACAATACTTGTTATTAGATTGTAGACCTACACGTTGCTTTTGAGTTCTTGTTATCTACCTATAGACTCAACTGAATCCTTAATTATTCTAGCTTCCTCCAATATAACTTCCTTCTTTGGAATTACTGCAAACAGGAATTTCTCTTTTCTGAAAACCCTACAAACTGCAACTATATGAATTTTAAGAGCAAATTTAATGCCTGCTCTATGGACCACACTGAAAGTCCAGCAAATCACCTGATGCTATATCCAGAGACATTTAAACTGCAAACAAGGAAAACAAGTTGACACTTTCACACTGTGGATAGCTTTTCCCAAGATGTTAAAATAAGACGCCATGTCATAATGAGAGTCTTATCCTTGTTAATGCTCTTCTTTTTAACTTCGCAGGATAATGGTGTAGTTGAAATTTCAATCGGCAGCTTCTGCAAGTAACTTGACAAACTGTTGGATCATGCCAATCTTAGATATTTACATGATCTAAGAGATATTTTAATCCTTTAGTGTACTTAGTGGGTAACTTTAGCAACATTCTTAACACAACTTTTTGTTCAATCTTTACTATCGGTTTCTTTTTCTAACACTGGTTTAATTTGACACAGTTATGGGACACTAGATGATAATATTTCTCTATATTATCTATTTGCTAAGTAAGAAAATCTCAATCCTATTGCTAATGCTACATGCTGTACTTGAATAAAATCCTCTGAGAAAATTGAGACCCAGACACACAAAATAAGAAAACAAGCTATGTGGTTACAATAGGAGACATCTAATTCCCCATTACATTTATTCCATGGATGATCATCTTTAAGTCTAGATTCGCGACTCGAAATCATGATGCAAACTTAGATTGTCATATTGCTATTAATTATACTTTGTATTTTAAGACTTTACACCAGTTATTGGTTAACTTCCACAGAAGTGCTAGTCCTAACAGAATAATGCCAGTTGGCCTAGTACTTTGAGATGATAGCCGGCATCTATGGAACAAATAGATAAAAGTCAAACTTGGAAAACGACTACTGAACAGGTATACTTAGCCTGAGAGCTACTCCCTCCAAACCTTTCTTGTTGCTCTAATGTGGCTCAAAGAATTTTGACACTCAATCCTAGTCCCTAACCACTCCCTTTGAGGTGGGAGCAGATCAACATTCCAGATAAGTCTCTCCTGGCACTGAGAGACAAAAAAAGCTAACTACAGTATAACCAAACAGCAATGCTTTCAGAGAAATATTTTGATCAAGAATGGGAAATGTGAATGTTCTCAAAATCAAAATGGAGTCACTTGCATCAAGCCATGACAAAGGCAGTTGAGGAAGGCCATGAAGGGAGGGTTCTCACTCATGTATACCTGATAACAAGAGCTATCACAAAAGACTGCAAAAAAAAAAAAAACAGCCTTAGACAAAGGCCACCACACCACAACCTCACAGAAAAATATGGATGTGTGTGTGTGTGTGTATGTGTGTGTACTCGCACACACATACACACACACACACACACACACACACACACACACACACACACACTTCTGCGAGGACATTTGCCCAGCAGCTGCCTATCTGGACTTGGACTCATGTTATCCCTGTTATTGATCTTTGCAGCCAAGGACAATTTATTGAAAACAATTATGTGATCTTTCTCATTTTTTTGCTGTTAAAAATTCTTTCTCTTCCTTTAAATCCCTGAATATGCACATCCTCAAATATGGCATATATTTGCCCACTGAAATGCTCATTTCTGAACAAATATTATTTTTCAGAGCATCTCCCTCTCTGTTAAGTTTGACATAATAGTTCTGTTTATGGTGAAAATAAAAATTAATGGACTTCTGGCAAGATGGAGATGGGGCAGCGTGGCCTGTGAGACCCTCCATGAAAGAGAACACTCATTAAGACCCTAGCTCTCTCCCACGGGCTGCAGCTCCCATCTTCGGCAGCCTCCTCTTCATGGGGAGCTCAGCTGCCGCTACCACCACTGCTCAAACATCACAGAGATCTGAGCCACTGCCATAGCCATGGATGCCACCCCTGCGGTCATTGCCTGCCCATGCCTGAGGTGACCCGCCACTTTGGACTGTGAAGCCCCCACAAGCAGGATCTTCTGAGATCACCACTGCCATGGCTGCTGCTGCCACTGCCACTGCCACGCCACACCCCTCGCCCAGAGCCAGGCCTGTCGAGCTCCCCCTGTCTATGGGGAGGTGGCCACCACTGGTGCAGATACCATCACCGGTTCCCTCAACTGCAGATAAAGGTCTACTGGAGCAGTGAGATAGCACCACCTGCTGGGGATTCAAGGTAGCAATATCAAAATGGGAAGGACAGATGCTCTTCCCTCTTGATAAATAGACAAGGCCAGATCTCAGTAACAGACTGGGCAGGGAGCCCATATCTTTACTGTTCTTCACAGCAGGCCAGGAGCAACTGACCCTAACTGTGAACAATTCTACTGGCCTGCAAAGACAGCTCCAAATCAGAGCTGAAAGGACATTGAACTTAATGGAAAAGTCTCAGAGTGTGCTTGGTTGGTTCTGTTAGTTTACTGACTTCAATCTATTCCTTATCCTTTTTTTTTCTTTTTTTCTTATTTCTCTGTAAACCCCATCTTTGTATAGAGGAATAGCATACCAATAAGGAGGTTGGTTAGCTTGTATGTTAGTATCATTGTATGTTTTAGTTTGTTATATGGTCGTTGGTTAGTTTTCAGTCGTAGTTATTTTTCTTTTTATTTGTTTCAGTATTTGTATCTCTTTTCACTTGCTAGTCGGTACACTCATCTGTTTTCCTTCTTTCTCCTCTCTCCCTCCACCCCCCTCTTCCCGTCACTGCCTGCTCCATTCTCTTCCCTCTGTTAACCTCATCTTGCTTTCAGGGAGTAAACCTACAACCCAACTGCAAGGACAGATTCCAGGGCAGTGGGAAGTGGGTTTCAGGCTATCCATACACCTGTTGGCAGATACCAGGATCTGCAGAGAGATTTTGAATCACAGCTCCCCCTTAATTAAATCTCAAAACTGCAAAAAGGACTGCCCTCAACCTACAGTCCAGCTCCAGAACTGAACAAAGCAAGAGAAAATACATTAGGAAGAATAGGAGATTGAACAAACAGAAGTAAAAGCAACCCCTCCGCCCCTCAATAACAGAATTAAAGAAGACAGGGCAGTGAAGGGAAGGAAAAAGTAGGGAAGAAAAATCTGCACAAATGAAGAAAAAACAAAAGAAGAATATAGGTCTCACACAGACCCCTAGGAGGTCACACACTGAGAAAACAGACTTTGGAACACAAACAATGAAGAGCCCCAGAATGACTGGTCACATGCAACAAACCCAGACATCAAGACATTAATAGAATTTTTTAAAAAATTGAGAGACAAGAGGAAAATAGGAATAGTTGATGACAGAAATAACAGCAGTAAAGAGTACTGTGATGGAAATAAATACCAAACTAATAAGCATGGAAAGCAGAATTAACCAAGCAGAAGAAAGAATCTCAGTGCTTGAAGACCAAAATACAGAACTAATCCAAACTGTCAAAAACATAGAAAAGAAGCTTAAAAAGACAGAACAAAACCTTCAAGAGATGAATGATTACTTCAAGAGACCCAATAAAAGAGTAATTGGCCTTCCTGGGGTAGAGAGGGAGTCAGACCACACTGGAACAAACATTTCATGAAATCATTCAAGAAAACTTCTCTCAGCTCATCAGTGATTCAAATAATCAAACACAAGAGAGTAAGAGACCCCCTGCAAGACAACAAATGAGAAGACCAACTCCCAGACACATAATAATTTGCCTAAACAAAGTAGCTATAAAAGAAAAAGTCCTAAAGGCAACAAGAGAAAAAGCTCAGACTGCCTACCAGGGAAGACCAATTAGAATAACAACAGATTTATCTACAGAAATCCTTCAGGCCAGGAGAGTTTAGAGCTCTATCTTTAACATTCTAATTTCATCTACCCAGCCAATCAAAGCTTCATCAGTGTGGGAGAATTGAAATCTTTCCCAGACATCCAATCCCTAAGAACCTACGCTGCCACCAGACCACCTCTACAAGAAACACTTAAGAAAGTACTAAACACAGAAGAAAAAGAAAAAAGAACAACATTCTTCACAAAATTACAGGCAAAATATTAAAACACACATGAACCAACTCCAAAACCAAAAGAAAGACAACAAAAAAACAGGAACAAAAACTCTGTAAGAACCTTATCAACTCTTGCATTTCAATAATTAGCCTAAATGTGAATGGACTAAACGCACCACTGAAAAGACACAGAATAACAAAATGGATAAAATATCACCAGACAACAATTTATTGCCTTCAAGAGACTCACCTCACTAGAAAGGACACTCACAGACTCAAAGTAAGAGGATGGGAAACAACTTTCAGGCGAATGGAACACAAAAGAAAGGAGGAGTCATAATCTTAATTTCAGACAAAATACCCTCTAAGCTATCAAAAATTTAAAAAGATACAGAAGGCTACTACATAATGGTAAAAGATTCAATCCATCAATAAGAAATATCCATCTTAAACATATATACACCTAACATAGGAGCGCCAACTTTCATAAAGCAGCTTCTATGAAAGATATCAACTCTAAATTATCATAGCTGAGGACTTCAATACCCCACTCACAACCCTAGAGAGATCATTAGGACAAAAAATCAGCAACTAGATCTGGAACCTCAATGCGACTCTTGACGAAATGTACTTAATTGAAACCTATAGTACACTCTATCCAACGACCACAGAATATACATTCTACTCATCACCACATGGAACATACTCTAAGATCGACCACATACTTGACCATAAATCAAGCATAAGCAAATTTAAAAGAATCAAAATTTTACCATGCACCTTTTTCACCACAGTGGAATAAAAATAAACATCAACACCAACAAGGTCCCCCAAAACCCACAAAGACATGAGCACTAAACAGCATGATGCTAAACAACTCCTGGGTCAATGATGAACTCAAAACAGAGATTAAAAGATATCTGGAAAAAAGTGAAAATGAAGAAATATCTTACCAAAATCTCTGAAATGCCATGAAAGCTATAGTAAGAGGGGAATTCATATCTCTACAAACGCACATGAAGAAAATGGAAGGATCACAAATTAATGGCCTAACAAGCCACCTAAGGAAACTGGAAAAGCAAGACCACCAAAACCCTAACTTCAGCAGAAGAATTCAGATCACCAAAATAAAAGCCCAAATCCAGGACATAGAAGACAAAAAGATAATACAAAAAAATCAATGATACAAAAAGTTGGTTCTTCAAAAGGTTAAGTAAGATCAATGGTCCCCTAGGTAGACTGACCAAGAAAAAGAGAGAAAAAGCCCAAATAAACACAATTAAAAACATAAAGATGAAGTCACATCTGACCCTGAAGAAATACGAAAAATCACTAGAGACTACTATGTACACTTGTATGGAAACAAACTTGAAAACCTTAAGGAAGTGGAGGACTTTCTGACATCACACAACCTGTCTAGGTTGAAACAAGAAGAAATTGAGACCCAAATACACCAATAACAATCAAGGAAATTGACTATGTAATAAGAAAACTCCCTACAAAAATAAGCCCTGGACCAGCAGAATTCTACAAGACATTTAAGAAGGAGCTGATGCCAATCCTACTGAAGGTATTCCAGGTGATTGAGAAAGATCGAACTCTCCCCAAAGCATTTTATGAAGCTAACATCACATTGATACCCAAGCCAGATAAAGATCCAACAAAGAAAGAGAACTACAGGTCAATATCTTTGATGAACGTAGATGCTAAAATTCTCAGCAAGATCCTAGCAAACCGGATTCAACAACACATCTCAAAAATCATCCATCATGATCAAGTAGGCATCATCCCTGGGACACAAGTCTGGTTCAACATTCATAAAACCGTAAATGTAATTAAATACATCAACAGATGTCAAAACAAAAACCACATGATTATATCATTAGATGCAGAAAAAGCTTTTGATAAAATCCAGCACCCCTTCTTGATAAAAACCCTCGAACATCTAGGCATACGAGGAACATACCTCAAAATAGTAAAAGCCATCTACGAGAAACCCACAGCCAGCATACTCCTAAATGGACAAAAATTGGAATCATTTCCTCTGAAAACTGGAACAAGACAAGGATGCCCACTCTCACCCCTCCTGCTCAATATAGTATTGGAAGTCCTGGCTAGAGCAATCAGAGAAGAGAAGGCAATCAGGGTTATCCAAGTAGGAAAAGAGGAAGTTAAGTTATCTCTCTTTGCAGATGACATGATTGTGTACCGTGAAAACTAAAAGAATCTGTCAAAAACCTCATTACACTGATAAAGGACTTCGGCAAAGTATCAGGGTATAAAACAAATGTGCAAAAGACAATTGCATTTCTTTATATCAATAATAAACAAACAGAAACCCAAATAAAAAGCACAATTCCATTCACAATAACCACACAAAAAATGAAATACCTTGGCATCTTCCTAACCAGAAACGTGAAAGACCTTTACAATGAAAACGACAAAACACTGCTCAATGATGACACAAACAAGTGGAAAAATATCCCATGCTCATGAATTGGGAGAATCAACATTGTGAAGATGTCCATCCTACCTAAGGCAATCTACAGATTTAATGCAATACCCATCAAATTACCAGCAACATTCTTCTCAGACCAAGAAAAAACAGCACAGAAATTCATATGGAAACACAAATGACCAAGAATAGCCAGAGCAATCCTCAGCAAAAAAAAACAAAAACAAAAACAAAAACAAAACAAGCAGGAGGTTTCACATTACCAGACTTCAAACTTTACTATAAAGGTACAATAATCAAAACAGCTTGGTGTTGGTACACGAACAGGCATATAGATCAATGGAATAGAATTGAGATTCCAGAAGCAAAACTTCAATTTCTCAACCAACTCATTTTGACAAAGCCTCCACCACCAACCACTGGGGAGAGGAGAACCTATTCAGTAAATGGTGCTGGGAAAACTAGCTGACCACATGCAGAAGATTCAGACAAGACCCCTATCTATCCCCATACACAAAAATTAACTCTAAATGGATCAGAGACCTAAATGTAAAACTTCAAACCATAAGAACCTTAGAAAATGCAGGACACACTCTTATGGAAATTGGAACTGGCATCTAATTCCTGAACAAAACCCAAAACGCACGAGCCATAAGAGATAAGATAGACAAGTGGGATCTCATTAAACTAACAAGCTTCTGCAAAGCCAAAGAAACCATCAAGAGAGCAAGGAGACAGCCCACCAACTGGGAAAAAGTATTTGTCAACTCCAGGTCTGACAAAGGCCTAACATCTTGGATCTACCAGGAACTCAAATGTGCTGAAAAAAAAAAAGCAAACAACCCCATTAAAAAGTGGGCAAAAGATAGGAACAAACTCTTCTCAAAGGAAGACATCTGAGCGGCCAACAGACACATGAAGAAATGTTCAACCTCACTAATCATCAAGGAGATGCAAATTAAAACTACACTGAGATACCACCTAACTCCAGTCAGAATGGCAATTATCAATAACTCAAAAAATAACAGATGCTGGAGAGGATGTAGTGAAAAGGGAGCACTACTACACTGTTGCTGGGAGTGTAAACTATTGCAACCTCTGTGGAAAGCAGTGTGGCAATTCCCAAAAACTCTAAATATTGACCTCCCATATGACCCTGCAGTCCCCCTTCTGGGAACATACCCTGAAGAACTCAAATCACTCTATCAAAAAGATACCTGCACATGAATGTTTATCGCAGCATTGTTCACAATAGCAAGAACCTGGAACCAACCATGCTGTCCATCAAAAGAGGACTGGATTTTTAAAATGTGGTACATATACACAATGGAATACTATGCAGCCATAAAAAAGAACAAAATCATGAATTTCGCAGCAACCTGGGTGGAACTAGAGCCTATAATACTGAGTGATCTCTCACAGAAACAAAGATCTGAGTATCACATGTTCTCACTCATATAGTGGACCTTGAACATCTGTCATAACACTATAAGAAACGGATTGACAGTCGTGGGAAACTATGGGGGGGGTTAGGGAGGGAAAGGTGGGATTAATGGTAGTCAATATCTGTGTGGGGACAGGGAGACACCCCTTATCAACAAGAGTGCCTGAATGATGCACATTTGTATATCTAACCCTTAACTGTACCCCACAATTTTATAATAAAAAAGTGTTTAAAAAAAAAGTAAAGATAAATTAAAATGAAATTAAAACATTATCTGTCTCTTTTGCCTGCACTCTTTGAGTCAGTATTAAGGCTAGGCCATATAACAACCTTGTGCAAATTAGAAGGTGGCACCTTTTACTGTGCAGATTCAACAACATGCTAGAGTATATGGCTTGGTCAATGAATAGTAGCCTGGGTTTGGGCTTCCACCTGCCCCTTTGGCTGAGTGTCTGTATCCAGGGCATTACTTGTTTATCTTTCCCCGAAGCCCTATTTCACTTTAAGCGTTTACTTTTTAAGAAAGTTTGGATAACGTTATTGGAGAAATTGGAAAGCACGATCACTGAACTTCCATTTTCTTGTTTATTCTACTTCAGATCAAAGAGCTTTAAATCCCACTAGCCTCTTTTTGTTTATATAAAAAAGATTATGAAGTCATTTTCAATTTTTAACTTTGAAATGTAATTCACATAACCTAAAATTCTTTAAAAACTTCTAAAACTCAACAGCAAAAAAGAAACTAACTTGATTTAAAAAATGCCAAAGGACCTGAATACACATTTCTCTAGCAGAGTTATACAAATGGCCAGTAAGCATATGAAAAGGAGCTCAACATCACTGATCATCAAGGAAATGCAAATCAAAACCACAATGAACAATGAAATATCACCTCACACTTATTAGGATGGATATTGCAACAAAAAAAAGATGGTAAGTGTTGGCAAAGGTGTGAAGAAATTGGAACTCTTGTACACTGTAGGAATATAAAATGTTTCAACCTGTATGGAAAACAGTAGGAAAGTTCCTCAAAATTAAAACTAGAACTATCATATGGATTCAGAAATCCCATTTCTGGAGATATGTATATATAATTTCAAAATAATTGAATTTAAGATCTTAAAGAAATAGCTACACTCCTGGGCTCTTTGCAGCATTATTCACAATGGCCAATATATGGGGGGGGGGAAATGTCATTGACAGATACATGAATACAGAAAATGTGATATTTTCATAATCACTCTTTAAGAAGAAGGGAATTTTACTATACATGAAGACATGGATAAGCCTGGGGAACATTTTGCTAAGTAAATTAAACCATATTAGGTCAGATACTGCATGATTCATTTATATGTAATATTTAAAATAGCCTAACTCAGTGGCTCAGCCTGTAATCCCGTGCCTTTGGGAGGCTGAGGTGAGTGGATTTCCTGAGTCCGTGGGTTCGAGACCCGCCTGGACAGCGAGACCTCATCTCTACAATAAATCAAAAAATCAGTCGGGCGTGGTAGCGCATGCCTGTAATTCCGACTACTCGGCTGAGGCGGAAGGATCACCAGAGCCCAGCAGGTCGAGGCTACGGTGGCCGGGAGCAGCCATTGCACTCCAGTCTGGGCGACAGTGAGACTCAAACTCAAAAAATAAAAAAATAAAAAATAAATAAAATAGCCTAACTCACAGAAGCAGAGAATAGATTGGTGATATTCAGGAGCAGGAGAGATGAGTTTATGGGAAGTTATTTCTCAATAGGTTTAAAGTTTCAGTTATGCAAGATAAGTTCTGGAGATATACTGTACAAGATAGTACCTATAGTTAAACATATGGTACAATATTTATTAAACTATTCCAAAATTTTTGTTTAAAAGTTAGATCTGCTGTAATCCCAGCACTTTGGGAGGCTGAGGCGAGAGGTTTGCCTGAATCCAGGAGTTCGAGACCAGCCTGAGCAACTTGGTGCTACCTCATCTTTACAATAAATCACAAAAATAATCTAGCCAGGCATAGTGGTGTGCGCCTGTAGTTCCAGCTACTTGGAAGGCTGAGGCAGAAGAATTGCCTGAGCCCAGCAGTCGAGGCTGCGGTGGCAATGAGCATGCCACTGCTCTGTAGCCTGGGCGACAAGAGTGAGACTCCTGCAGGGCTCGGTAGCTCAGTTTGTAATCCCAGCACTTTGTGGGGCAGAGGCAAGTGGATTGCCTGAGCCCATGGGTTCAAGATCAGCCAGGGCAACTTGGCCAGACCTGTCTCTACAATAAATAAAAAATGATTATAAAAAAATAATAACCAGGTGTGGTAGCACCTGCCTGTAGTTCTGGCTACCTGGCAGGCTGAGGCGGAAGGATCAGCGGAACCTGCAGGTCAATGCTGCCGTGGCCTTGAATGTGCCACTGCACTCTAGCCCGGGCGACAGAGTGAAACTCTAACTCAAAAAAAAAAAAAAAAAAAAAAAGAGTGAAATAGTCAGACTCCAACTCAAAAAATAAAAAATTTGATCTGTGTTATGTGTTTTTGCCACAAATAATAAACAAAACCAACAAAAAGAACAAAAAACACCATGAAAAAATAAAAAAGGGGACATAAGGAACCTTTTAGAAGTGCTACATCTATTATATCTTAGAAGTGAACATAGGAGGTTATGTATATGTTTATTATCTCGATTGTGATGATGGTATATCATAGGAGTATAAATTTGTACAAACTCATCAAATTATATATGTTAAACATGTGCATTTTTGTATATTGATTATATTTAAATGAAACAGTTTTAAAATTTTTATTTTGTCATGTACGGTTAGATGAACTTTAGTTAGTTCACAGATTTGTGTAACCATTGCCACTGCCACATTGCAAAATATTAATTACTCTAAAATGAAATTCCATAGGCATGAGCACTTACTCCCTATTATTTCTACCCCTGGAAACCATTAATCTACTTCGGACCCATTCTGGACATTTCATAGCAATGCGCTCACTCATGCAATATGTATCATTTTGTGACTTCGTTCACTTAGTATAAATATTTCCAATCTCATTTATGGTGTAGAATGTATCAGTTGCCTCATTAATTATATGGCAAAATTATAATCCATTGTATCAATGCATCTCATTCTGTTTATCTATATATCAATGAATGGACATTTGAAATATTTTTACTTTTTGACTGTTATTAACAATGCTGCTGTAAACATATATGTACAAATTTTGTGTGGAAACATACTTTTTAAAAAAATTTTTATTTTGATATTGTGGGGTACAATTCAGGATTAGATATACAAATGTTCATTGTGCAAGTACCCTTATTGATTAGGTGTACCCTCCCTTCCCCAGGTGGATATTGACTACCGTTAATCCCAGCTATCCCCCCTATCCCTCTCCCCACAGTTTCCTGCTACTTTCAATCTCTTTCCTACAGTAATATGGTAGTTGAAACATACTTTCTATTCTCTTGGATATATACCTAGGAGTGGACTTACTGGATCATGTGACTTCTCTGTGTTTAACCTTTTGATAAAATACCAAACTGCTTTTCACAGTGACTGAATTACCAGGGTCATTGTCTGTGTGAAGTTGTTCTCCCCATGTCTGCATGGGTTTTCTCCAAGTACCTGAGTTTTCTCCCACACCCCAAAGATGTGCTTTTAGCTTCATTGGCATGTTGTGTACATGATCCCAGCATGAGTGAGTGTGGACGTGAGGGTGATGTGCCCTGTAAGCGAATGGTGTTCTGCTTGGGCTGAGGTCGCATGTTGAGCCCTGAGCTGCTGGGAAGGCTCTGGCCACCTGAGAGCCTGAACTGGAATAAGCTGGTTGTAAAATGAATGAATTAATGGATACAAATTATTTTCAAGGAAAAACTAATCAAGTCTAGTATAATCATACAAATGCAGGACAATAAATGATGTGATTGGAAAGTGCTCAGTGAACCCTTCCTATTTGTGATTGTTTGTGAACTGCATGGTAGCAGGCAGTGCTCCTGACAACTTTAGTTTTGTATACATATATTTCTTGATCTAATCCACTTCTCCTACTACTTCAGTCATTCACCGACTCCTTAAAAATTGGTTAAGTAATTATCTTACTTGTTTTTATTCATTGGTCTTCAATGAATATATAACTCGCTTTTGTTTCCATTTTTAATATTAGAAGTATTTGAGGTCTTTATTTCAAATGTTGATGATGATTTTGTGATGAGAAATATGTTGTAGAAACGTAACTCTTGATGTATCAATTGGCTTAGGGTCAAATTGTTTTCCTTATATGTCATTTTGTCTAAAGTCAGTTTCCAAGAACCTATCAACGATGTTAAGTGTGTGCTTCACAGTACTCATAGAAGTGGAGTTCAGAGGGATTGGCAGGAGCCAGTCATACTGGATCTTGCAGCTATCATGATATAGGATGGGAAGTGTTTGGGGAGTTCTGCACAAATCAAATAAGCCTTTTCAAAGATTCCACGGGCTACTTTGTGGAGATGATTCTGGGTGGGATATGGTGTGTTGCTCCATGGGTTCTTTGACATCACCACAGAAAAGAATTTCAGAACAAGTCCAAAACATAGTTTAAGAAAGGATTTATTACAAAGGAAAGGGGCACACTCAAGAAAAAGCATGAGTGCTTTAAGAGAAGGGCAAATGCTTGCCTTTGACAAGAAGCTTTGTATATTTTTACAATGGTGATTAAGCAAACCATGAGTTAAGAGTGGAGGACTGCAGGTATCTTTTGATGAACATCTCTCTACCTTTAAGGTCACAAAGACCTTCTAAATATTAAAAGTTACTGTCCAACTAGACTTGGGATTTTCTTAGAGCATCATGTCTGTTTTTCAGGTAATTCCCTATTGTCTGTGATTTACGGTACTGGTAGTTAGTTCTGCATTCCAAACTGCAAGGTGGTCAGGTCTGATATGCCTGCTGGTCAGGCAAAGGTCATGTAAAGATAAGAAAGATGTCTCAACACTTACCCTATTCTAAATTAGACCTGGCTAAGAAAACCTGCCTAACTACTTCTAATCTATATTAACAATGCCCGACTCAAACAGGCAATGAGAATTGGGGTGTGGTTGAAATGATAAGAGTAGAAAAAGCAACACCAGCTAGGAGGTTACTACGGTAGATTTTTTAGTGCAATATAATCCTAGATTTTCAATTTTCTTATTGCATTATGTTTGTGAAAAGTATCCATTTTATTAGAATGTCCTTACCTCTCAGGTGCTTCTTCCACTTATTTCCATTTGGTACATGAAACGCTGGGCATATGCCTAGTGCTAGGACCTGCCCTAGTCATCAGAGAAATGGAGGTAAACCACAGTTGCTGCCATCAGAACTATGATAAAAACTGCTAAAACTCTAGAGGCCTCATGGAAGCTGTGAGGTAACACATTCTACATGGATAACCTGATGCCATATATTTCTTTCTGTGCCTCCTCAGAGACTACAGTATCCACCTTATAAATATAAGAGATGTGCTAGACAAACAGAAGTGGTACTGTAAAAGTCTATATTCTCTTTATAAAAACAAACAGCAAAGATTTAGATTCACGAATAAGAAATATAAATTACTTTTAAATATTGAACCACAAATTGACTACTTTGTGCAGTGTATCAGGAGATATTATAGGAAATGGCAGAGTGACTAGGCCACAGGTTCAGCACTTGAAGAACTTTCAGTAATGCCAACATTTATATAAAATATAACAGAAATGTATTTTATACTCTTTGGCCATAAATAACAAATAACATGAGTGTCAAGTTATGAAATTAGAGTCTATGATACTCAGTGATTTATCACCAAAACAAAGATGTGAGTACTACGTGTACTCACTCATAAGCCCAGAACATTATTATTACAATACTATAAGAAAGGGTTTGGCAGTAGTGGGATACTGCCAGGGGAGAGGGCACATAAAATCTTTAAGGGTACTCACACTTTACCTGTATGATGACCACTTCTGTACCTAAGCCTGAGTTATACCCCATATCTTAAAAAAAAAGAAAAAAGAAAAAAGAAAAACAGATAGAGATATCACCTTAGGATATATGTTTTCAATATGAATTTGTTATGAGTTTTAACCTTCAATATTTTTGCCAGTTACAATTCTTACTGATGGTGTGTCTTTTCCCTAGGCTTTTATCTTTCCACTGATTTTTTTTTCATTTATCCATTTATTTCATCAGGAAATAAGCAGTGAGTTTAGCAGTGTGCCTGGTCCTATAAGCAGTGAATGAGACAGTCAAGGTATTATGAAGTCTTCGTGAAACTGAAGAATCGAATTAATGGGGCTATAGGCAGTTGAAATGGTAATTGCAATCTAGTATGAAAGAAGTATGGGTACCATGCCTACACATGGGTGAGGCACCTAACGCAGACTTGGTAGTTACAGGAGAATCCTAGAAAAAGGAGAAAAATGTAACCTGATGAAGAGGTGGTGTTAACAAGGCAAAAGAACTTGATTGGATGCAGAGTAGGCGTGGGGAAGTTTCCAGGCAAGAAGAATAGCATATGCAAAGATCTGAATGAAGAAGACTTGCAGCTGATATAACACAACTGAAAATTGGTCATTTTTGCTTTGATGGACAGGGCTACAAGCTGTAGAGCTCAGAAGGCGGGATGGTCAAAGATAAGAAATTCAGCAGACAGGCCGGACAGTAGAATATGCAGATCTCAAGAGTCTTAATAAACAGTTAAAGACTTTTCCTTGCACAGTCAGCAGCTATTAACATATTTTTTTTTACCAGGGAAATGACATAGCATAACAAGTATCACCCCCAAGTCAAACAGTGGCTGGGTAGGAATTAAGAATGGAGGCAGGAAATCACGTTACCCGACTGTCACAAGGAGCTGCGCTTTCCAAAGACTTTCCCACAAAGTGTGCTTCGTCCTCGGCAGGCACTGTTTATGAGCAAGAAAGTGTGTCCTACAGTGTGAATCTACTTCATGTGATGTGAAGCAGATTTATACTTATATTTGAATAGTAAGAATTTATTCTCTATATTGTTTTATTACTTAAAAACATTTTTTAAATGTTTAGTTTTTCAGGGTGTTTTATAAAAATCAGCCCTGGAGACTAACCAAATGTACATGCCATTGTAATAAAAATGAAATAAAAAATGTTTAGTTTTTTTTTTCACTTTTAGAGGGAATAAGTTTCTTAACTGATAGTGCATTCTTTTTAAGCAATAAACACAAAGAACTGGCAGTTTAAAATTAGGGATAATGTAAAGGGTAGCCAAGAGGAACAGAAATCAAATACCTTTTGCTTTAATGTATTAGAATGAAGCTGGCAACCCAAGGAAGGTGACATGAAGTTGATTATAAGAATATTGCAAAGGTATTTGTAGTAATTCAAATTTAGAAGAAATTGAAAAAGAAAGCAGTGATTTTAACAAGATTCTAGCATGGCTTAAGAAGCTGAAAAGTTATAGATCCTTGTAGAAGATTAAAAAAAAAATTTAAATTTAAAAAAGATGAAACTTGATTAAATCCCAATAAATTATAATTAAAACCAAACTAGAAGCTGCAGATGTACTGGGCAATGACACACACATGCAGAAAAAAATTCCACAGTCACTCGGAGTTATCCCCTTTTAACCAGGTGAATAATGAAGGGGTCAATGTATGTTATGATTCTGTAGTCAATCAAAAGGGAAAATCCATCTTCGGTTTCATTAGAAACAGTGATTATCTAAATCTCTACTGTCAGGGTTCCATCTTCAGGGTTGCCTGACATTGACCCTTGATTATATCGCAAGAAAAAACCAACCCTTTAGGGGAACAGATGCTGGGGTCTGACATGGCAAATAGAAAATGTACCTTATGGACCTGATAGCCTAGCTAAGGATGTTCCAGACAAAATATTGAAAGGACTACCTGGCTTCTGTTCAGTATCTGTGATCAAGTGCCAATGGAGAGAGTTGAACAAAACAACAAACTGTTTCATTTCCTAATATACTTTTCACCGTATGTAGAAGCCATGTAACAGTCTTTCTAGTTAGCAAACTTAATATTTGAAAAGAGTCTAGAGCAAAGGTTAAAATGAAGCCATCAGCCAGTCTCGGTGGCTCAGCCTGTAATCCCGCGCCTTGGGAGGCTGAGGTGAGTGGATTGCCTGAGCCTGAGGGTTCTAGACCCCTCTGGGCAACTTGGCAAGACCTCATCTCTACAATAAGTAAAAAAAAATTAGCCAGGTATGGTAGCGTGCACCTGTATTTCCAACTACTTGGAAGGCTGAGACGGAAGAATCGCCAGAGCCCAGCAGGTTGAGGCTGCGGTGACCGGGAGCGGCCACTGCACTCCAGTCTGGGCGACAGAGTGAGACTCCAACTCAAATAAATAAATAAATAAATAAAATGAAGCCATCGGTATGCCTCTATAAACCTTTATTAAGATTTTACAAAGATGTAAGGGAGTGCCATGTAGGAAGCCAGAGATCTTCTAAGAGTCTCAAGGCTGTGCCTGGTAGGTTCTCTCTGTTAAACGATAAGGATTCTAAAAATTTGAAAGATGTTGTCTTATAAAATCATAGGAAAAAAAGTAGAGAAGGGCATACAAAAAAGAAATTTGTGAGTCTGGCTTTATCTGTTGAAATGTATTATTAACTGTTACATAAAACTGCTGCACACTTTAGGAAATTGTACCAGGTTGGACTAAGGGGACAGGGAGAAACCCAAAACTGAAATGAATATTGGGACCTCCAATTGTTATGAGCAAGAAACAAGCAGGGAAAACAAAAACAAAAACAAAAACAACTATGCAGCAGCAAACAGGGGTTATTCCTCATCATAAAGAAAGCTTGTCACAGGGGTTTGAAGGCAGAGTCAGCAGCCACAGGGTCCTTCCCTAGGAGCAGTATGAAGCCTGAAACAGGGAGATACCAATATACATCCTGCTGTGTTTAATATTGCTGCAGACAATATTTTAAATGGAATTAGCCATTGATGTCATACAATGCCTACTCATCCATTGTGTGTTGGGTATACAAGAAACAAATAACTTATCTTTTTGGCTAACAGGACTTCAAACCAAGAGAGACCATACCTGAGCAATTGAACCAGCAGGTATCAACCCCACCTTGACCTGATACACATGAAGTCATTGTGGACCCCGGGGGCTAAACTTGATGACATAATGGAATGAGACTTTGAAGGTCTCATGAGTGGGTGATTATGTTTTGCAAAAGCGAGACTGGAAATAATTTTTGGCCAAAGTTTGAACGGTGGCAGTTTGAGGTCAGTGAACACAACACAGTCTTTGCCACTCTTGCCAATATGACGTAAGGACAGTTTTCCTTCCCTTTAAATCAAGACAGGTTAGGCTACTTTGACCAATTGAGTTTGCCAGAAGAGACCCATAGAATGTGACAGCTGTGATCCCATGTAACTTTTGAGCCTAGATCAAAAAGAGAGCATGAAGCTTCTTCCTTGTTCAATGGAGTATGCCACTGAGAGCCCAGATTTACTATATGAGTCCCCCTGGTGACACCATGCTATAAAGACATCCAAGTCACATGTATTTTTTTTTCCTTATTTGTTACAGTTGTCCTAGGAAATAGTGATGGTAACTATCACCTGATAGAGTGATTTTGGAAAACATTTCAAATACTATTTTTTTCTTTCTGAATTAAATTTTAGATCTATGCTTGATTTCTCAATTGTTAAGAATCCCAGATGCCTGTCTTCTCATTGCATGTTCACATGATATAAAGAGGTTGTAAGAGCTCTTGAGATCCCTTCTATAAGGACACTCACTACTCCCTTTCACAAGGACTCCACCTTCCTGGTTTGATTACCTCTCAAAGGTCTCATCTCCAAATATCATCACATTGGGGGTGTTAATTTTAACATAAAAATTTTAAGGTGAAGAATGAAAATATTTAGTTTGTTACAGTTAGCTTAGAGTATTACAAGGAAAACCTATTAGAGATGTTTTTATCATTTAGGTTATAATCCTCCACAGTTTGTATTTTAATGAAAAGAATAATGTGAAAGTCAATCTGGATACCTGGGTTCCTTCCTTACTCTGTCACTTAATTTACATGTCAAGTTGTCAGTTTTCCTCATCTGTAAAATTAATATATTTCTTAATATAACACATTGTTTTAAAACTTGACAGTATAAAATGTATGACTTTGCACATTATGTCTCTATATAAAAATGGAAATTGCTAGCTTTAGTTGTACCAGCTGGTTCTGTCTCATTTTGATAAGTGGACATTCTCCATCATGCTCCAAACCTGTACTCCCTACTATTTCATCCAAATCACTCACAGGACTCTTGGAAACACAGATTTCAGGGTCCTATCACCGGTGCTTCTAATTCAGTAGGTGTGTGGGTAGCCTTAGAATTTGAATTTCTGATGAAGTCACAGATGATGTTGGTCCAGCTGACCAGAAGACAACTATACAACTGTATCAGAAGCACAGATTTAGCAAGTGAAGTGAACCAGATTTTTGTTTTGTTTTGTTTTCTGTTTTTGTTGTTGTTGGGTTTTTTTTGAGTTGGAGTCTTACTCCTTCACCCAGGCTGGTGTGCAGCGGCATGCACGCTCACGGCCACCCCAGAGTCGACCTACTGGGCTCCGGCGTTCCTTCCACCTTAGCCTTTTGAGTAGGTGGAACTACAGATGCATGCTACCATGCCTGGTTATTTTTTCTTTTTTTATTGTAGAGATGAGGTCTCGCTAAGTTGCTCTGGCTGGTCTCGAACCCGAGGGCTCAGACAGTCCACTCGCCTTGGCCTCCCAAAGTGCTGAGATTACAGGCTGAGCCACCGATCCCAGCCTGGTTTTGCTTTTTAAGAAGCAGTAAGCATCTCGGGAATGACTCTGACCATGCTTGTGAGTGGCTGTGCCCAAGAGACAGATGAGATTGTTTACTATTGAGATATATTTATTTTATGTTATTGGTTGTTTACTTTTCCCTTGGTAAAATATCAGATTTGAACAAGTAAACTAGTTCTTTTCATTTAAATGAAAAGGATGGTTGTATCTTTCAACATCTAGAAAGTAAGCTCCATGAAGCTAGCGATTTCACCTGGCTTTATACTTTCTTTTATTTTACCTAGTATCCAGAAAATATCTGGTGTCAAATAGCTGTTAAGTAAATATTTGGTGAAAGAATCAATGAAACTTTATATGTATACATAAAATGAAAATAGAGGAAGTAAAGAACAGCAATAAAAAGGTTTTTTATTGACTTATTAATTTTATTTGTTCTAATGTTTTCAATTTAACAAATTGATTATCCTGTTTTATATTTTAAAGGCATTTAATAAAAATAGTAATAGTAATAGTAACATGCAACTAACATTTTTAATGCAGCTGATGCATCAGGAATCATTTTAACCATTTTAAATGTATTAACTTCTTTAATGCTAAAAACTGCCCTATAAATGTGCATAAAATATTAACTTCCTTTTACAAATGGTTAAGCTGAGATACAGAAGGTCAACAACTTGTGAACATTTTATATATATTTTAAATAATTTTCTTACTTCGAAAATTATTTTAAGAGGATTGTAAGAAATGTATAGTAAATGATAAACAGACAATTCTAGGGCTATCAAATGTAGATTAGAATGGAGCATCACGACTTTAAGATTTGTTGGGAAAAAGGCAGAGAGATGGTACAAGGTAGGACATGATCATTGAGGGCATTTGATTTGCCTTCCCAATAAAAACAACAACAAAAAGAGAAAATCACAACAATTCAAGATAGTTCCAAATTAACACACTTACCCTTATACCATGGAATAGCCTGGCGTTTGCTTCACCTGTTTGGTTACCAAGAGGACCTAGTAGAGAACACTTATCTTACCTGAAGTTATAATAATGCAGTGAAGAGAACTTTTGGAATTGAAAATGGAGCAAAGTGAGTGATTTCATTTGTGACCAGCCACCCACTACAATAAATACAACCGAAACAGATGTCAAATATTCAAATATAAAGCAAATGTTGAAGAGGCTGGGTAATCAGAACAGAAAACTGGGAATGAGTAGATCTTGAAAAGACCTAGACCCCTTTCTGGGACAGGTGCCAACACCAGACTTCTCGGTGACACACGTGGTGTAGGGAGTCAAGAAGGACACACAGTGAGTAATTGCTGTGGTTGAATGTTTGTGTCCTCTCCAAAATTCATGTTGAAACTTAATCCTCAGTGCCACAGTCTTAGGAGGTGAGGCTTTTGTAAGGTGATTAGAGGTAGCATTAATGCCCTTATAAAAGGGCTTGCAGGAGGTCCATCCTTTCTGCCCTCTGTCCTTTCTGTCTTGGAAAGACACAGTGTTCAAGGTTCCATCTTAGAAGCACAGAACAACCTCCATCAGACACTGAACCTACTGGCACCTTAATCTTGAACTTCTCTGCTTACAGAACCATGAGAGAATAAATTGCTGTTCTTTATTAATTACCCAGTCTCAGGTATTTTGTTATAGCAGCACAAATGAAGTAGGATAGTAATATTTACATTAAAATAGACATCCCATTTATTATTTTTATCATTCAGAGTCTATCAAATATCTATTTATATTATGTTTTCAGGGAAATCAAAAAAGTTATTCTCTAGTAATGAGAATAACAGTCACCAAGAGCAGGAGTCATAACTGATCATCTTTATTTTCTCCCATATGCCTAGCACTGTGAATAAAGTAGAAATTCTAATATTATGTAGTGAATGACTGAATACATGAAACTTCAAAATATGGTATCATAGAATAAGCACACTTGCATAAACAACTATAACATGAGATGTATGGAAAATGTCAAGAGCTTAGAAATAGAAAGAAATCATTTACACCTGGGTTGATAAACAGAATCTTTATGACAGAGGTGAAATTTGCTATGCCTTGTCCAGATCCATAAATCATTAATTTCAAAGGTATTTATACTTTGACATATCATTTTTTCTTGCTTGAATCATCGACTCTGTTCCATTCAGGAAAAATATCTTTGCAAACAGATATAGCTTTTTCCTACTGTTTTTATTTGCACCAAGCATGCGACATTGTTTCTATCACAGGCGTTTTAATTCAGTTCAGCTAATAGTATGTGCAAAAGCTCTCATCCGATTCACGTCAGTAATCAGGTGGTTAAAAAAACGATATTACTAAAGCTCTCCCATTTGTTATTTGAACTATTTTGATAGTTATCTTCTAATGCTCCATTATTAATATTATTGCTAAAGTTTGATTTTAGTTGGGGGATGAGTGAGCATATCAGAATTACCATGTTACTAAGCCAACGATTCCTCTGGATAGATGAATTAAGTTGAATCGAACATATGCAACCTCCCCACTTCGCCCCACATTCAAATGTTGGCCATGCTAGAACCACAACCCTTAATGAGTCTGAGTTGTCCAGAAAATTGCTAAAGATAAATGAATTAAGGAAACGTATAGACTAAAGACACTTCTCACGGACAAGGCAATTGAGCCCTTTAACAGTTATCCTGCTAAATTCAGAACAACTCATCTGCTTTATTCTAATTATTTAAAATTTTGCAAACAGAACAAGTACATTAAGTTCTCTGTCAAAAGATTTGATGAAACAGCACTTATTTCACATTATATTTTCTATACTTACTTTTCAATTACATTTGACAGATTTTAATAAGCATTTATGCTCAGCATGAAGTGATTACTGAGGAAGGAAATGGAAAACCCATATTGTCACAACTATGAGGCTAGTCTTGGCTCTGTGGGGACATAAATCATATTCTAGGCATCTCTGAATACTATAGCACTTCCTTAGTAAAGGAAGCTCAGTGCTCCAGCGTAATCCTTACGTTGGAGCATTGAGCTAAAAATTGTTATGTCTTCTTCTAATGAATGAAGTTGAACAATCTATAAGGATACAACATGGATCGTGAATATGAGAATCCATATAATACACTGCATTTTCATGAAGTTCTGTTCTGCTGCTGAATTCCATACTGCAAGCAGTTACAAATCTATTGATAATAATTGCTTTTGCTCTATACCTATCATTAGGAGCAATCTGTTAATGCGCAATTCTTTTTTGTTTTTGTATGGATTTTCTAGATTCAGAATGATCTGTCTCATACTGCATAGGAAGTAGGCACTCTCTTACATAACACCGATCAGTCTATATCGCCTAATCATTATGTTTAAACTTAGTATCAATTATATATTCCATTTAATATGTGAAATATTTCTGTAAACTTTGACTCAGCACAAAAATAAACATCCCACCTTATTGAAACAGAATCATTCAGAATGGTCCACATTAACTCTTACCTCAAGCCAGGAAATTAATCCAATGCAAAGAGATTTTTCCAAAGTTTCAAACTCATATAATTTGATGATGCCACTATATGAGCAAATACCCCAAGTATAACAGAAACATTTTTGCTAATTTTATGAACATGTGGTCTGTATCTGGGAAAAGTAAATGTACTAGCAAAAAAAAATTAGTTAATTATCTGCAAACACTCGGATTTCAGAAAGGTCTCATTCACACTGAACTAATTGTTTTGACAATTTTCCTAATATTAACCTAATCTTACTTGTACTCGCAGGCTCTGAATCCAGGTTCCTGCAAGAGCACTTAACCAGGTAGCTGACGTCAGGCAAATGTAATTCAGCATCAATTTAAATAAATCGCATTTCATTTATATATTAACATACACAGCAGCAACAATGGAAAACAACCTTTTATTTAAGTGCTTTAAAAAGATTTAAGCTGGGCTCGGTGGCTCAGCCTGTAATCCTGCGCCTTTGGGAGGCTGAGGTGAGTGGATTGCCTGAGCCCGCGGGTTCGAGACCTGCCTGGGCAGCAACACCTCATCTCTACAGTAAATCAAAAAATCAGCCGTGCGTGGTAGTGCATGCCTGTAATTCCGGCTACTTGGAAGGCTGAAGCGGAAGAATCGCCAGAGGCCAGCAGGTCGAGGCTGCAGTGGCCGGGAGCGGCCACTGCACTCCAGTCTGGGCGACAGAGTGAGACTCCAACTCAAAAATAAATAAATAAATAAAAAGATTTAACAGGCCAGGCTCGGTGGCTCAGCCTGTCATGCCAACACTTTGGGGGGCTGAAGGAAGTGGATTGCCTGATCCCACGGATTTGAGACCAGCCCAGGCAACTTGGCGAGACCTCATCTCTACAGTAAATCAAAAATAGTCAGTTGTGGTAGCATGCGCCTGTAGTTCCAACTCCTTGGAAGGCTGAGGTGGAAAGATCGCCAGAGCCAGCAGGTCAATGCTGGGGTGGCCATAAGCGTGCCACTACACTCCAGCCTGGGCAACAAAGTGAGGCTCCAGCTCAAAAAAAAAAAAAAATTAACAACTTTAGTTATATTTCATACTGTTGCTTGATAGGTCAAGGCATGGATAATATTTGATGTTTCTAGATAATTATTTAATTTCTAGATAATTATTTAATTTTTATTGCTGCTAATGGAAAAAAGAGGTTAAAAACACATAGAATAGCACTGCTCTGAGGCTTAACATTATTAGAAAGTCCAGAGGAAGAGGATTAAGTTAAGTCTAGCAAGTATTCACATCTCTTACTTTATTTGAGAGAGTTGAGAGTTGTACAACTACTGTGATCTCATGGATGCTACCTTTACTGTCCAGATCTCTGTCTCCTAGCTAGATGTCATGGATCCTCTAGAAGGAACCCATAGTGTAAGTATATTTTTAAATCATCAAAAATGCTGATACTCAGAATGGGGGCTAAGTATTTACTATGAACTGTGATTCTATATTGGGTCAGGTGGTTTTACAATAAAAATAGCCTTACAAATATCCTGGTCTCATCTGAGGCAACTGGAAAATGTTCCTTTCTCAGCAGTTGTGCAGTGGCATCCTGACCTATAAATCTGTTGTTTAGCACAGTTTCAAAATCTTTTGTTTTCTGTCCACTTATAGATGGTGGTGAGCTTCACATAAGGTTTCCCTTTCCACCCCTCACCCCCCACCCCGGCCCCTTTGGGAGTCAGATGGCCTCAAGCAGCTTTAACAAGATCTCTTAAGAACCCATCTCAAAGAGATAAAGTGGTGTGTGTATGCACATCTGTTTTATGACTAGATGAGAGCCAGTGCCAAAGGTATTTTCTAGACATTTTAAAGGAATTTAAACAACAGGCATTGTTTCATGCTGAGTCTTCAGTGTAAAATGCAGACATTTGGGAAAGTTTTATATGCAAAAACAATTAGATATTTAGACTTTAAAATATATCAAATCTTTAACTGTAAAACAAAACTGTAATATGTCCATGATGGGATTCCCAGGACTCATTGAAAACTATACTTCACAAATTAATGTGTGATTTTTTTTTTTTTTGGTATTTATTTTTTCTGTAGGCCATTAGCTAATAAGGGGGAATTTTACACTTTGGAAGATTTAGTGTGTTCCGTCCATCTGTTTTGGCTGTGTCTTTGACCACCAAAGACTAAATTAACCATAAAAATATCAACAACATGTATCTATTATTAATTATGTTTACACCTCATGTATGGTGGCAAAGTTATGAGACGTTTATGGTGAAGGGAACCAAGGTTTCTTCCTTTTTATGAATAAGATGATTATCTGGAATATTTCATTTGTGACAGTCATTATGTGCTTGAAAGGAAAACATGGACAGATGTTTTCAGAGGGCAGATATTTCCAGAGAAAAGAAAAGAGAAAAGAAAATCCTGAGATCCCCAGTATATATTCTGAGAAGAACTGAAGGTTGTCCACCAAGCCAGAATTTCAGTGATGATAGAACCTAGAAGGAGTTGATGACTAACTCCCATGAAGGATGAACAAGGAAGAATATCTAAAGAAGAGGAATTTTGAGCTGGAACTTTTCTGTTGTCCAAAATTGTTCTGGATTATTGAGCAGGAAGACAGAAGCTAGTGTGTGTGTGTGTGTGTGTGTGTGTGTGTGTGTGTGTGTGTGTGTGTGTAAAATGATTTTAAGGCTTTGGGAAATTATTGAAAAAGACTCTTTTTGGAGTTGTGTAGATCAAATCTCTAATCAAGCAGAAGGCAGATTGAGACTGAGGAAATCTTCAAGAAATTTGCAATTATTCAAACACCCCGGGCTTGTCTGGAGTGGGGCCTCTACCAGGTCTATGGGCAGAGTTGGAGAGAGTCCACTAAATCTGAGGAATAATGGAGCTTACATTTTGACATCCTCACTGAGTTGAGGCAATTGACTGAGGACACAGATGCATCGAAGCGTATGAGCAAAATATTCTGTCCAGCATCTGGAACATGCTAGCTGAATGTAGGGAAAGGAATGGTTTATGGGGCTCCCAGGAGATGTGCCATTATTGATTCATTGTCTCTTGGCTCTTCCTCAAGCCTTGATAGTCTGCCAGGGATACTAGACCATTTCTCCACTGACCCCTGGCAGAACATCATAGAGGGTGCTGGAAGGAATCTGTGGAGAAAGGGGTTTCTCGTTTCCGTGTGCTTTTCTTTCTCCTTGCTCTGTGGCACTGAGCTGTTGCATGGGATCCCTAGTGGAGCTCTCTGCTTTTGAGTCTAATTGGCTTCATGAACTCCACAGCTGGTTTCCCAGTGGCTTTCCATGACGACATTCCAGTAAATTATGCAGATACCCTAGCCATTTTCCTAGGAAGTTCAATAGTAATTCCCCCTGTCCATCAGCCCCCATAGGCAGCCTCCTGGTGAATTTCATTGACAGCTTCTTGACCAACAGCCTCGACCACCAAACGTGGACAAACTGTGGCTTAGAAGAACTCAGTAAACTCTTTCATCATTCAGTGGGATACTCCCTCTCAAGGAGGTCTGGGTCCCAGTCATTGGGATGATTTTTTTCCCTTCCTCCTTCCCTGTTGTTCTTTCATTGGGAACTGTCTTAGCTGACGTAACGATATAACACAGACCAGAGATTAAACAACAGACTTTCATTTTCTCACAGTTCTGGGTTCTAAAATCCATGCTCGAGGTGGCAGTAATCTCAGTTTCTTTTACTGGTGTGCAAATGACTTCCTTCTCTCTGTGTTCTCACATGTCTTTCTCCCATGCCTGTGGTTTGTGTGCTAATTTTCTCTTACAAAAACACCATACTAGTCATGTTGGATTAAAGTCCCACTCTTATGACCTCATTTAAATTGTAACTCAAATGTGATGAAAAGAAAAAAACAAACAACCCCATTACAAAGTGGGCAAAAGATAGGAACAGACACTTCTCAAAAGAAGACATACAAGCAGCCAACAGACACATGAAGAAATGTTCAACCTCACTAATCATCAAAGAGATGCAAATTAAAACTACACTGAGATACCACCCAACTCCAGTCAGAATGGCCATTATCAAGAACTCAAAAAATAACAGATGCTGGAGAGGATGTGGTGAAAGGGAACACTTCTACACTGTTGGTGGGAGTGTAAACTAGCTCAACCTCTGTGGAAAGCAGTGTGGCGATTCCTAAAAGCTCTAAATATCGACCTTCCATATGACCCTGCAATCCCCCTACAGGGAATATACCCTGAAGAACTCAAATCACTCTATAAAAAAAATACCTGTACATGTATGTTTCTCGCAGTATTGTTTACAATAGCAAGAACCTGGAACCAACCATGCTGTCCATCAAAAGAGGACTGGATTTAAAAAAATGTGGTACATATACACGATGGCATATGACACAGCCATAAAAAAGAACAAAATCATGAATTTCGCAGCAACCTGGATGGAACTAGAGTCTATAAGACTGAGTGACCTCTCACAGATACAAAGATCTGAGTATCACATGTTCTCACTCATATAGTGGACCTTGAACATCTATCATAACACTATAAGAAAGGGACTGACAGTGGCAGGAAACTATGGGGGGGCAGGGAGGGGAAGGGAGGTGGGATTAATGGTTGTCAATATCCGTCTGGGGACAGGGAGACACCCCTTATCAACAAGGGTGCCTGAACGATGAATATTTGTATACCTAACCCTTAACTGCACCCCACAATTTTAAAATACGTTTAAATAAAAAAAAAAAATTTAATGACCTCCATAATGGCCCTACAGTCATAATGGGATATTGGGGCTTCACCTTGTACATTTTATGGAGGACATAATTCAGTCTGTAACTGGCGTTCTTCCTCAACTTTGAGATACTCTTGGGCATTCTCTTTCCTTCTCACTTGGTAATTCATTTCCTCTAAATAGTTAATAATTCTTTACAGTAAGCCTTCCCTTTTCAAAGTACTGCATGATCACTGCCTCCTGGCAAGACCTGATTGATATGGCAGGTGAGGAGATGTCTCCACAGACCCTGTCTCCTTCTCCATGTGACAGATTAGTGTGTAGAAATGAGCATTTGATTTGCTCCGTTTTTGCTATTCCGTTTAGTTACTGTAAGTGTCCTGACTTTAACCTAGGCCCGGAGACTTGATTTCATATTTAATCTACATCTATTCTGAGACTGGAATCAGTCAGACGGGAGCATCTACTTAAACACTTGCTAATGAAATCATTGTCACAGTTTACTTGGTCCCCTCTTGTAGAATCTTTAATCTTTTGGTTGAACCAAAGTAAATTCAGCATGACAGCCTACCATCACACAATGGATTTCTAAACAGGATAACTGTTTGAAAAATTGTAATGCTATGTCCTGTTTACCTACTGAATATTCTAAAAACCATTTGAGGAATTAGAACCACTGTATCTCCCTCAGAAATGAGCTGAAATGCTAGAATTTCCTCCCCTGATCAATCACTACAAATGGCTCCTCTCCTTCATGAGTAAGTCTGACCCTGCTCTGTATTACCTCTTGGCCAAGCCAATTAAGGAAGAACTCTATGACCCACAGCTGCCTGCTTGTGTGCCAGTTAAGTAAGCTTCTTCCTTCAACACTATTTTAAAGGGGTGTATGTTCCTAATGGCACTCATTTTGTTCATGCAGAAATATACCCTGCACTTCTCTTTCTATAACCAACTCCCCTGCCTTCCAGATTTATACTAAATAATGTAGGGTCTTCATGCATTGGCCAATCTGATATAAGCGTTAGTGATCAGTATCCGTAAAACAAAACTCTTTCTTCCTCTCCGCTGCCCTCCCCTTCTCTCCTCTTCTCTTTTCTCCCCTCTGCATAAATAATATGTCACCATCTTCAGAGGACAATAGGTCTTAGTAACTAAAAACCCATATTGAGGACAGAAGTGTGTGAATGCAAGTTTGGAGGAACTGAAATAGAATAGAATCTCACCTACACCAGGAAAGTGTAAACTGGGAGAGACAGGAGAAGGGTTGGGTCTGTGAGCTGTGTGAGTCAGTGTAGTGAGGCAGGGGCTAAGAAGGAAAAAGAAGACAATGACTAGGCTTCCTGTCCCCATCAGTTCAGCCATGTAGGCAGATCCTAGAAAGAAGAAACACATCTAGTGAGGATTCTGAGATAATTTGCTGTGAGGGAAGGGATAAACATAAAATGAAAGTCTCTCCTCTCCTCCCCTTCTAAATCTTCAGAATTTTCTCTGTTGTTCATTAGTATGTCTAGAACCAGGCAACCTCTTGGAAGCCACGTTATCTGCTGCTGGGATCTACTTATATTTGGCTCTGGATGGAAACAGACTCCAGGCAAGGGCAGTCTCATCAGTAGCATCAGATGGGGGAGAAGGCATAGGAACCAGAATGGGTCCTGTCACTTGGTTCGCAGTTGATAAGGCAAGTGGCTTCACTTTTCTGTGCCTCAGTTTTGGTTTTTTCATCCATACATGAGGACAATAATCACAATAATCTCAGAGTTGAGAGGTAAATGTTAACACATATAACCAGACACAAATTGACACATAGTAAACCCCTGGTAAATGATCTCTCTATTTTAATTTTGTGTGTTTTCAAATGATGCAATTGTTTGACTCCAGTCATTAATCTCTTTCAATATATTTGCTCTCTTCTTAAGAGCAGTTGTTGATTTAGCAGACTAGTACATAAAGAACATAGTTATAAAACAAGTAAATGTTATATCTAACTAATGAACCCAAATCTCTGTCTACCATTTAAGTCACTTAAAATCTGATATAGCAAGTTCATTTGTTTATTCAATGAGGCTTCTTTCTGTGCCTAATATCTAGATGCTTTGCTAACTATTATAATATCATTAAATCAAATTATGCTTCCTGGAAATTGCTCTGATGGTTGTATTAAATGAAATGTAAGATCTTAACTAGAAGTATCTTGGTTTTGCTAAGTTTGAAAAACTTAATCTAGTAAAACACATAGTGAGAAAGTCATCTGGTTAGAAAGAGAAAAGAAACGAATTCATAAGTACCTTACCAAATTCACATGAAACCTAATAAATTTAATCATCACAAGGAAAAAATATTAACACATTCTACATCATAAATATGAGAAAACTGGCTTCCTCAGCTTTAAAATTAGGCAGGAAAGCACCATGCAAGCATCACCCGTGAAAGTAAATCTGGGCATGTTGGACGCTCTCACTTGATTTTTGTTTTTGTTTCTTGCTTCTTGTTTTAGGTACCATTATTTCTAACTCAGTTTCTAGCCTTGGGGTTTCAGCTTCTGTTCTCAGGAGCTCTTCTTCTGAACTTAATATAGAATTGACTTCTGGTTCTGACTTGCCTTTCTCCGTCTGTCTCTTCCTGGATGGTCCGAGGAGCCACCTAATTGAAGAAACTATATTTTCCCCTTATTGATTATCAGTCCGTTGGATGGTCTTTTGTCTGAGTCCCCCTAAGCTCCTTTCAAGAAAGGATAGAAAAGACATCAAGTATCATTTATGAAATGCTTATTGTGCATTAGTCTGCACTGATCTTTTCTAAGACAGTCAAAATAATTAGATTCTCTTTGTGATGATAAAATCAATTTCTAACCTTGAAAGGTATCTAAATATGTGAGTCATGGGACCACTTCTATTTCACATAGCAACATATAAACTATGTTATGGTAAGTTGCCAATGTGTTTATCCAAAATATCAAATAACTTTAGATAAATCATTTTATTCCCAGAGGCACATCTAAAAAGAAGATTTGTGGAGCTGAAAATGTTGAAAGTCTTATTCTCAATAACTGTTCTTGGGAAAACTAAAAAGGAAAGCAACAACAACAAAACAAAATCCCAACTGCATAGGATGCCATAACCTTAGTGAAGGAAATATGTTAAAATGTCAAAACCATCTATTTTTTATCCTGATGAAGGTATCATAATCTGCTTGGTGTCATACTGCAGCATTCCTCTGACCTTTGAAAATGAGACCATTGAATCTGTCCTCCCAGTTTCTGAAATACAGAACCAATTTTATACCTAGACAGCAAATATATAGATAACACTGTGGTTTTTTTGGTTATTTTATTTTTTATTTTCTTTTTTTACCAGAAACCTCATCTCAGAAACGTAGGACAGAATGCGAAGTCATCTGGTTAGAAGATCTAGTGTCAATATAAACGACCCCTCAGGCATGGTAAAGGCCCCTCACTTAATTGGCTCCAAATTCATCTGCATCAAGGATACAGATCCGATGAAGGTGCCAAGCTAGTGGACATGCCCATCCCCATTGATTTCTCAGGCCTTTACAAGGCCATTTTTGAATTTCAGCCATCAACTGATTTTCCATAGATTTAGGAATCTACTAAGAGGAAGCTCAGAAGCGTTGGCTTGCTGCCATTTATAGCACTGAGGAACCTTAGGGGGAAGCTCCAGCAGGTTCTACCAGTAGCCAGAAAGATACACAATGATGTTCTGAAGTCTCCTACTACCATATACTATTCGTAGACATTATTTGTCCCCTAGCAGGTTCAAACAATTTCTCTAACCTTCTAAGCCTCAGTGTCCTTAGATGTCTAATGAAGCTCATAATAATGCTAAAAAGATAAGGCATCTAAAGGGCTTAGCATTGAACAGATGCATACAGGATACATCATAATTATTAGTTGCTTTTTAAAATTAGGGTTGTTGAACAGATGCAGATGCAGATGTGCAATGAATACTCACGAAAAGGACTGTCAGTAGTGGGAAATTTCCAGCGGGGGTGTTGGGGAGGAAGGGGGCAGGATTGGCAGTAGTAGAATTCTGCAGGAGGAGGCAGGCCACACCTCATCAACAAGGGAACGTGCATAATGAACATTTGTGTACTTAACCCTGAATTGTAACCCACATCTTTAAAATTAAAAATTAAATAAAAAGAAACTTCATATCAGATGCTTTTCTAGATTTCCACACAATAGGGCATTCTTTAACATTAATCAGGGCTCAAGACAACCATGAGAAGCCACAATCTACAGTTTCTCAGACATAAAGTGTTTTATGCCACCGTGCTTTGCACTTGCTGTACAACTGAAAAACTGTTACAAGATCCAGTTCAAACATCAGTTCTTCTGATGTGCCTTTTCTCAGAGGTCTTTCCTCCACAGAGGATGATGGATATTTTTCCTGTGCTTCACTGAATATGTGTTTCTCAAAATATGGTCTATCTGCATCATATGCTTTGTACAATATGTTTTGTTACACCTACCAAACTACACTTCAATTATCTGTGTGTATCTGCATATAGGACTTGTATTTTATGGCATGGCCATATTTGCAAGATCTGGCTGAATGTCTTGGTAACCACTTAAAAAATACTTCAGTAGGTGAATAAGCAAATGATTGGGCAGCTAAAGGAATGATTGAATAATTAGAGAAACTAAGGTTCTTGCTTGATGCACAGCTCTTGCCAGAATTAGAAAGCTGAATTGGACATAACCTCTTTGATAGTGATAAATAAACAAATAGTTGAGAAATTTCATTTAATTCAAAAGCAGTAAATTGTCATATCTCTAAGTGTTGAATATATGGACTCTATAGGTTTTCTGTACTCTATTGGTTTTCTGTATTAATCTTGTCCCTAATATAAATGGATCCTTTATACTGAACTTGAGAGTTAAACACAAATGTCATAGATGGATAGATAGATAGATAGATAGATAGATAGATAGATAGACAGACAGACAGACAGATAGATAGATGATGGATAGATATACACAACACTATTTAATGCATTACTTTGGCTTAAGGAATAATAGTTACAGTTACTATATTGTTACAATAAGAGCTAGAAAACTTATCTCAGCAACTACATGTCTTAATACCTGTTTTATCAATGGGTTTTTCTCTTGTTTCTTCTCTGTAGTTACATCTTAATGACTTATTATTCAACTAAAGCCATATTATCTATCATATATTAAGATATTTTATTTGTGAATTACTTTTAATGAAATAATTGAAAGTGCTAGCTGGTTTTTTTGTGTGTGTGTGCTTGTTTTATAGTAAAATACTTCTTTTGGATCTTTTTTGTAAATTTCAGGACTTCAAATAAAATGTACTTGTATGTTGAAAACTGATGTGCCATTAATTAAATGAATAAAGCAAGACACAATTTAAATTTAGCTTAATAAGCAAACCAAAGTGAAGGCAGCTGTGTCCCATTAGCTTCTGATTTTCTGCAAAATGGAGGAGGAATGGGATATTTAAAAAAAGTGTCGAAAAGCGAGCAGCTTGTGGTTGTGTTGCTATAGCTACCAGAGGTCTTTTTGATGCTGTATTGGGTTGGCAAAGAAATAGACTGTTTGGAATAGTTGCACTAAACACTCTTATTCACTGAAATCATGCTGACATTTGACCAGGAGCCTTTGTTTCTCCACAGAGTAAAAACATGGACATGAAAGGAAAAGGGAAAAATTTAAATTAGCTCATAAGCATTACCATTTTCTATTAGCCAAGGACGGGAAATCTGTCCGTTTAGGGACAACCTCTAGAAAGCTGATCAGGTACCCTGAAATAAAAATAAATTCATCTGGGAGGTTACCTAGGACATGGAAATGATAATGCTATTCAGACGAGGGAATTGTCTTAAAGGAGCCCCTTTCCTACAGAAGCTTCCTGCGGATGTCCATGGCTACATCAAAGAAATTCTTTCTGCTGGTTTTGCTCTAGAGCTAAAATAAGAACTACACCCAAGAGGAAATAATTAAAGCTAGAGAGAAGACATAAATTGCTCTACTTTAAAAATGAATGCAAAGGTTAATTGCTAATTTTTTTCCAAGAATCTCAGTTGCACCATAGAGTGTTGTTTTCATGACTATTAATTTTCTGGAGAATTACATTATGAGCATGGGCCAGTTATACGTACACCCGAGAATACTTCTTGGGCGTAAGTATATTATGCTCTTTTGGAATGAATGACAACAGTAACTCCAGTCTGTTATTGAACTTTTTTAATAAGAAAAATGCTTTCCTTATTAAATAACAATATAGAAAAGGCCTCTCAGAGATTAGTACAAGAGGGAGCCTCTAGGTTGGGAGGGGCCAGGGCTACATGGATTGGAAATACTTTTCGATTTGCCTTCTCTGAGTTTGTCTTCTCTGATTAAAAATTACCAACACCACATTGGTCCCAAGAACAGCTTTCTATAAAGTTCAGGCTATATCTCCATAAATATTTGGGAAATAAAAGCAGTAAATAACTTTATTTTTACGTAAGCACTTTAAGGACAATTACCACACTATCTCTCAACTAAGAGTCATGCTTCTTTTCTAGAATGTTGGTGATTCACTCGGTGAATGACTTCACCTTTCCCCTTTCACACAGACACTGTGATTTAATTCCACCGGAATAAAGAACATCCTACCACCATTACAGTATCCACAGGAAAGAGTGATATCCATATGCAAACGGTGGGTCCCAATCAGCACATTCTTCTTGCTTGTTTGAAGTGAGACCAGCAACTGCCTGAAACATTAGTAAATGGAGCTGTCTTATTACCATAATCCTATTGTCATCCCAGAATTGTGAATTAAAAGATAAGCATTAGAGATTTGATTTTTAAATTACAAGAAAATGGCAAAAGCACAACCAAGTCTATTTGTGCATGGGAGTTGTGACAACATACATGGGAGTTCTGACAATAGTACTCTAATGCAGGCTCTAATGCAGTGGTTCATGCCTGTCATCCCAGCACTTTGGGAGGATGACTCAAAACCAGGAGTTCAAGACCAGTCTGGGCAGCACAGCAATCTCAGTTCTACAAAAATAAAAAAAAATAGCTGGATGTGTGGATCTTTAGTCCCAGCCACTTGGGAGGTTGGGCAGAAGAATTGCCTGAGCCCAAGAGGTCGAGGGTGCAGTGAATCACGATTGTGCCACCACACTCCAGCTTGGGCGATAGAGTGAGACCCCAACTCAAAAAACAAAGAAAGAAAGAACAATAACAAGCTTTAATGCAAAGCGCAAAAGCTTTAAATCAATTCATTTCTAACTGAAGACACCATGGCAGGGGTGAGTCATCTTTAGAGGAGAAGAGAAAAAAATAACTAACTTTTGCTATTGGCATTATTCCATAAAAATCAAGTAGACTGTTATTGATAATCAGTTACTAGTTTTTCAATAGATAAATTGTGTGATGCTGGAAAATATTTCTCTTTCTAATTCATTCTCTCTCCCTCCCCCTCAAGTAGGAGGAAATAACTTCATAAAATTCATACCTACCTTTTGTCTGAATTTGAGCTTAAGAAGACATACAAGCAGCCGACAGATTCATGAAAAAATGCTCAGCCTCACTAGTCATCAAAGAAATGCAAATTAAAACCACTCTGAGATACCACCTCACTCCAGGTAGGATGGCCATTATCAATAACTCAAAAAACAACAGATGTTGGAGAGGATTCAGGGAAAAGGAAACACTTATACACTGTTGGTGAGAGTGTAAACTAGTACAACCTCGGTGATTCCTAAAAGGCCTACAAGTCGAACTTCCATAAGACCCTGCCATTTCCCTACTGGGAATATACCTGGAGGAACTGAAATCACTCTATGAAAAAGATACCTGCAAACACATGTTTGTTGCAGCATTGTTCACAATAGCAAAAACGTGGAATAAAGCATGCTGCCCATCAAGAGGACTGGACTTTAAAATGTGGTACATATATACAATGGAATATTACGCAGCCATAAAGGGCAAAATTATGAACTTCACAGCAAGTTGGGTAGACTAGAGTCCGTAACGTTGAATGATCTATCACAGAAACAGAGAACTGAGTATCACATGTTCTCACTCATAAGTGAACCTTGAACAATTATTGTATCACTACAACTAGGATTGTCAGTAGTGGGAAACTGCTGGGATGGGGGCAGGATTGGCAGTAGTGGGATTCTGCCGGTGGGAGAAGGGAGCACACCTCATCAACAAGGTCACCTGCATCATGAACATTTGTATACTTAACCCTGAATTTTAAAAATTTTTAAAAGTTTCACATCTAGCCATTGCAGTTGATTAGTCAACACAGGTATACACAGACTATATTTATTGCTTACTTATTTTCTTCATTTTTGCAAGATGATTTTTAATGAATCTAATACTAATAAATTATTGTAGCTTGTACATTGAAAGACTCATGATTAAATTAATAATATGTTATTAAGGTGGCTAATTTTGACAACAGTAAGCGTTAGAGGTTAACTTTTGCTCCTGAATATGCCATTGGGAAAATGCTTATTTGAACACATGCATACGTGTGATGTTAATGTGCACGGCTTACTTATCAAGTGTTCTTTAAGAAATGTTACAAGAGCAATTTAGAAATACAATATGAGTTTTTCTTCTATAGAAATGTTATAATTGTTGTGTTAGTATGTAATTTTTCAACAGTAGAGTTTCTACTTTGGCAACCTGATATTTATATGTGAACTATACCACATTATCATATCATCAGAGAATGTAACTGACTCTAAAATTACAACATGGAAAAAATGTGGAAGTGAAGACGCAGGGTTACAATTTCAATGTTTCTCAGACAATAGCTCCAGTAATCACAGTACCAAAAAGGTCCACAATTTTTGCTTCAGATAGCGATTAATCTCAGCTCTTTAGTTAAGATGAATAAATAAGGCCAAACAGTCTATGGAATTTCTTTGTGTGTTCATGTGCGTATTACAGTATGTGTGTGTCTTGTTGTTTGCTTAAGTCTAAAGGAAATACTAGGTGGCAACAGCAAAGAGATGTTCATGTTTTTTCTTAAAAATGTCCTGTCCATATTTCAAACTAATACAAATAAAGAACGAACTCTCCAGGTCTTGGATCCACTGATTGGAATCAAGACATACATCGCTTCTGTGTATTGTTGATATTGTTCACTTTGCTTTTCTTAGCAAAGAGGACACAGAGACTTTAAACTGCCAGGCATATAAGACGTCCTTGAAATGGATAACTATGATGTGCGGTTTCTCATGTCTCCTTTCTTCTTAAAGCAGGAGGGTAAGAGGGCTGGCAGAGTAGCGATGCCCTCAGATCTCAGTCTTGTCTCCACTTTTTACAAGCTGTGGGATCTTGAAAAAGTTAACGCTAAATCCCTGAAACAAAGTGAGTGTCCTTAATTATGAACTTGGAAGAATAAACGTCAGTCTAAACTTTCAAATAATATATCAAACTGCACAAAAAATATTAAATCACTAAATAGAAATAAATTGTTGCTTCCTTTATCCGGCGAATGGACTCAAAAGTGATTTGCCACAGCCCTATGCAGGCAGACTATTGTCTTGTCCCCAGTGCAGATTTCGATCATTTCACTTGGGTACAGGCATACGAGTCCCTCTGCTGAAATGCATTACTTTATGTATTCGTCGGGTATTTCGTGAACACCCACTAATTGTATAGCTCAGTGGAGAATAAAATAGGTGAGACCTAGTACCTCTCTTAGGCAATTTATGTAAGCATCCATCATAAGCCTGCTCTACAGAAGTATCACATTTATTGCTGTTATTGTTTATCTTGGGAGATGATACATGCTTACCCCAAAATTAAGCATATTAAGAAGCAATAAAGAATGTTCTGGTACTTTCACAGAAACGTTCTAGAGCTGCAGTGTCCAATAGAGAGTAAATTAGTCACAGGTGCTATAAAGCACCTGAGGCATGGTAAATCCAAGTGGAGACACTCTGTACATGTAAAATGTATGCCAGATTTTAAAGACATCTATGAACAAAAAGTAGTAAATATCCCAATATTTATATTAATTGTGTGATGGTGTGATAAAATTTAGATTGCATATGATTAAATAAAGCATATTAAAAGTTCTTTTCACCTTTTCTATTGTATTTTTTCTAAAATGTGGCTACCAGAAAATTTAAATTCCATATGTAGGGCAACCCTCTTTCAGGTCCCTTCCCACTGTGGGAGCTTTTCTGTCTTCTTAATAAACTCTTGCTTTCTAAAAAAAAAAATTCCATGCGTATGTAGCTCACATTATATTTCTGCTGAATATAGCTGTTATAGAGTCTTCTACAAGTACAGGCACTTTGGTGTAAGTAAGAAAAAAAGACAGGGAAGAAAGGCATCAAAAAGAAGAAGATAAAATGAGGGGGGAGTGTATTCTTCTCTCTCATTTTTTTTTTTTTGAGTTGGAGTCTCACTTTGTCGCCCAGACTGGAGTGCAGTGGCTGCTCCCGGCCACTGCAGCCTTGACCTGCTGAGCTCCGACGATCCTTCCGCCTCAGCTTTCCAGGTAGCCAGAATTACAGGCATGCGCTACCACGCCCGGCTGATTTTTTGATTTATTGTAGAGATGAGGTATTGCTGCCCAGGCGGGTTTCGAACCTGCGGGCTCAGGCAATCCACTCACCTCAGCCTCCCAAAGGCATGGGATTACAGGCTGAGCCACCGAGCCCGGCTATGTGTATTTTTCTCTTATCTCATGCTTCTTGTCTTCCTACGCAAATATGAATCTGACAGTGAATAAATAATACAAATCAATGTTATTTGAAAACCACTATTGATTTGAAAATTCTAACATTCCTCCCATCTACATTTTGTTATTGATTCTAAAAATATAAACACCTAAATGAAAATATGGCAAGATAAAAATTATGGGCTGGCAAAAATAATTTTTGGAGTTCCCATTTATAATTAACTGTCCTTAGCAGACATGGTGCAATCTGTGGTCCTTTGGAGTTAGAGATACATGATACACTAATTAGGGAAGGGTATGTGGGGATGATGCCCTTGGTCTGAGTTTACAATGATAGGTCTTTCTGGATTCCCTTGAAAGTAGGTGACAAGTCAGGTATTTACATTGAAATGGTTTATTAGAGAAATGATCTCAGAAAAGTTCATTGATAGAGTAGTAAAATGAAATTGAAAAGGAAGCCAATAAAGTTACAAGCAATTTACCACTACAGACAACCAGGGCTTATTCCCATTGCAGAACTCTTGGACACAAGTAGCACCTGAGCTCTAGAATTGTTCCATGTGACTGTTCTGAATAGTGCAGGTAAACACAACACATTCGTGAGTGCTTACGTATCTAAACATAGAAAAAGTACAGTAAAAATACAATATTATAATCTCATGGGACCACGCTCATAAATGTGATTCTTCTTGACCAACATATCATATGTGGTATATGACTGAATTTTAAAATTGTTCATGTGCCCTGGAATGACAAGAACAAAACCCTAAAAATAATAATGGAAAACTATGCAGCTATTACAGTAATAGTAGGTCTTCATATTTATTGCCATAGAAATAGATTTGATACATACTAAATGAGAAAAGTGAATTTTTCTTGTTCTCAAAACTATATGTTTGATAACAGTGACTTGGATATTTACTCTACGGACATAACAACCTGAACACTTCCAATCTTGAATAATCTCAGAAGCTAAGCAATGTCAACCTGGTTAGTACTTGGATGGGAGACTTGGTTATTGAATGTTTTATACATATTAGTCTCTACCACTCAATCTCATAAGCTTATAATGAAGGGAAATTTGTTTGTTCTTGTTGTGTTATATAGTTTACACATACATCAGTCACTTATAGATAGATGCATGCTCTCTTTAGACAAATCTGAAAGATCTTTTTTTCTCGTAAAGTTTGCCATGGAAAAACTTTTATTTTTCCTTTCATATAATTGTTTGTGAGAACTTATTTTATCACCAAAATAAAAGAGGGAGAAAGACAAGTGAGAAATTACAACTTGATTCAAGAGAGATGTGGCCAAATCAAAACAATAACCCAAATGCTTACTAGGTTCTACTACATGTTTGATGCACTGTCAGAGGGGTAGATGAGAGAAAGATCAAGTATTACTCTGTGTTCAGTTTTAAGAAAAAAAATTAACAATTAGCAATCTGATGAATAAAAAAAACTCAATAGAGTCCTCAGTGAAGAATAAATTCTGCAAATGTTCTTAGAGCACAAAAGAAAATAGTCAGTCAAGAGAAAAAGAATGGAGGGCAGAGGGAGGGAAGTAGGGAGAGGAAGATGGAAAGAGAAAGAAAACCTTCAAACCCAGCATATGGCAGCTTCAGCTGGAGAAGTTACAATTTAAAATAACTTCTGAAAATCATGACAAAAGGAGACTCCAACTCAAAAACACACACAAAAACACACACAAAAAAACCCCAAAAAACAACTTCTAATAGAATGTAATTGTAATTGGCCATTGGCTTCTGATGTCTCCTGCAAGTTCTCAGTTTTTTCATTGACCTTATGATAAAGCAATCTCCTACTAGAGACAGCTTTTTGGAGAACTTAGTTGAGTGTTATGTGGGTCTTACACACAATTCGGTCACCACTGTTAGTCTTCCTAAGTAGAAAGGTGAAAAACCAACTTCACACAGGAACTACTAAACCCAATCAAGTTTTGTATATGAAACAGTAGAAAATAAGTGTAACTCCTAGACTATTATGGTCCACATCTTCATCAGTCTAACATCTTTCCCTACATGGATTCCAAAGCGGGTTTCAGTGGTTTGTTTATTTTCTTGAAACAATATGCCCAAAGCAGAAGACTGATTGACACGAAAATGTCATTTTGATTCAGAAGAAAATACTGCCTAGTATGCTGCTATTGATCTGTTGATTATTTTCTTATAACTTGAAGAATGACTCTTGTCAAATTTCAGGAAGTGCCATTGTTTTCAGTGGACAGAAAGACTTTCTGCAATGAGAACTCAGCGAACACTTATCATATCTTTTCCTTGCTGACAGGACTGATAATGTTTCTTTAAACCAGACTATTGGTACCAAAGAAAAACATGAAACTTCCAAAAGGTCCTCATGCAGTTCAATGACTTTTTAAAAAACAATAGAATGATATATTATTTTCTGACGCCCAGGTACATATGTGGAGTATAAAAAAGGCTTTCACTCTCAAGAAAAACAGGACAATAAATATGTTTCTGAAACATATATATGGAGTTTTTATTCTATAACATAATAAACATTATCTTATCTGATGTCCAAAGTAGCTATTCTTATCTTAATTTGCATATTGAAAGTCTGTAATGAATCACATTAAGTCAACTCATATCCTAAGAGACACTGATGAATGAATGTAAACATATATTTAAACTAATATTTTGTTCAAGACATGATTGACCCTCACAGAGGAGAGAAAGAAGAAAAATATTTTTATGAGACAAAAAATATCAAGCATAATATTTCTAACATGAAACAAGATATACTACTCGCCATATAATAAAGTGAAAACCCAGTGAAGAAAGAGCCTATCTTAAATTTTGAATATCAAGTAAATAGCCAAATAGTCAAAGGTGAATTTGGTACAAGAACAAGTAGAATTTCGGGTAGCTGTTGTATTGGGCAAAGACTATTCCAAGGATTGTCTTTTTTTCCTTTTTTTTTACTTCTGTCACAGAGAACAAAAACCAGCAAGAGTATCTAAGGATGAAGGGTAGCAAGGGTTTAGAGAGTGTTTCATAGTTCCTTAACCTGTCTCACTTGTATTTGTAGATATATATCATTACCATTTGTGTAGGTGAAATGCAAAGTTAGTTCTTCTAGTTGTGTCTAATACCAGTCTCTTTCACATGTATTCTGTTCTGACAGATTCCTATTAATAGTTCTTATTTCAGCATAAGTATTTTACTGCTATGATTCATTTAGATCAGCTTGATTTCCCCTTCTTTATATTCCTATATAATATTTTTTATCTTATATAATTTAGCATTCTGTTTAATCATATCTGTATATTTATGTTGCTCTGATTACTCTCAGGACCAAACTTATAGCTTGAAACATTGTGAACTTTTAGTGAGTCTTTCATTTTTATAACTGAATGAAAAAAATGAATAAATATAGAAAGGCTTTTAACCTCTTCTCATTATTTTGAGTTTCTGTTTATACTGGTATAATAGTTTATGATAATGATTTATGGTAATATAATATTGTCCCCTTTACAAAGAATATGACCTTGGCTGTATGCATGCATTTTATCTAAGGGTTGTATTCCAGGCTACATTATTCTTGAAGTATTTTCAACAACATAGTTTTGTGAGATAAAAATGAGAAGGTTGGGAAGATGGTATGAAACCATATAAATTGTTCCAAGTTATTGCAGAATTCATAAAGAGATAACTTGAACATTTCCTTTTATTGCTGAGTATCTAAGAGAGGCTGTTCTTCCTCTAACATCAGTTTTGTATGGACTGAAGATGGTACTTTATAGTTTGGTGAAACTATCTTATAAAACGATTAGGGTGTTCAATAAAAGCATCAATGCAGTCATTTTCCACTCTAAAACATAAATGTCTCTTTAAATGCAATATTCAGTTTTAAAAATTTGAAACACATTCAGCTACCACACATTTACATTTTTAATATATAAAGTAGAAATAACTTTAAGTAGACACACCTGTATGAACTATAGGGTAACAATATAAACTTTGATCACAGATGTTTCTTCAACTATTAATAATCTACAACAATGCTTATAGCATTAACAATTAATTGTGAACATTAATATCTGCTAAATAGTATCCTGCTGGTGAACACTATTTCAAAATTAAAGAAAAAGAAAACAGGGTCTGATTGAATGTTATCTTACAAATAAATAATGAGATTTGTATATGGCTGACTTAGGGATTTTAATACTATCGTAAGCCTACAGTACTATTATAAACTATAGAAATGATTATTGTATTACACTGTAGGCATATCCTTCAAACTGTAATAATATCTAATGGTCCCTCAAGTTTCAACAACTAACAAGGCTAATCTAATAAAAAAGTAATCTATTTCACTTTTTAAATTTCATAAGGATACAGCAATGCTTTATATAATAAAATACTAATGTATATAATGCAAATCTTGGAAATTCTTTTTTATAACCATTTGTGCCATTTTTATCCAATCCTAACAGTCTCAAGAATTTTAAACCTCTTTTTAGAAAAGTGGTTAAATATATGCATACATATATTTACACATCTAAATATATGGTAGCTATGAATAGTTGTTTATTAAAATGCATAGCTACAGCCACTTTTTTCACTTAAGAAAATGTCTTGAGAACAAAGAAATACAAATATATTTATGCTTTATTGTACTATTTTAAGTGCTGCCTATAATTCCACAGGTTGACTGTACCACAGTAGTTTAAAACTATTTTCCTACTTATAGACATTTAATTTGAATTCATATTTGCTTATTAAAAGCAATGCCAAGATTTCTCTTCTATCCATGGTAGAATAACAGAGGTCAAATTTAGTCCCTCATATTACAAAACTGAAAACCTGAAGATAATATAGGAAACAACATCTTCAGACATTGAAAACTAGGCAAGACAGGTCTGTAATCTGTGATAGAAGGGAAGCAAACAAAGTGAGCTATAAAAATCACCCTGGCTTTCTGCTGGAGGTCCATTATGAACCAAAGTACAGGGATGAACAGTCCCCAAGTAGGGCCCATCAGTCTTGTCAGTTGAAAACACCGAGGTTGAAATTCATGAAGGCTAAGGTGCGTGAAGTTTACATGATGAAATCCTGTACCGAAGGGATTATGCAGGTAAAGAGACTCAGAAATCTCCTAGGTGTTTCCTTAATTATGAAGAATATAAAAAACATATGAAAACAGTAAAATTTCATGAGACTGAACAAAGAGCTTTTGAAAATTCCCTCGATCTGACTCAGAACTATGACTCATTAGTTTTCCCACCATTAATTTTGAAGTGCCTTTTCTTTTGTCATTCAAAGTATACAGTAGAGACCTCAAAAAAAATTTCTTAGTAAAAGGGCTGAAGTACTGTATGTATTCTTATTTCTAGAGAAAAGGTTACGGTAGACTTGCCAGATAAGCATAGAGGACAAGTTTCAAACTGGTCAAACTGAACTCCAAGTTACATAAGAACAAAGAAAAACCTTCTATAAGGATGGAAATAATATTCAAATACTCCATAGCATAAACTTACATGTACAGCATCCAATTAAAAATTACAAGACATGATGAAAACTGGGAAAATATGACTTTTAACTATGAGTAAAATCAGGAAACAGGAAAGCAACGCCTCAAAGCAGAAGGAATACAGTTAGTACAAATGAATGTTTAAATGTGTATAAACATAACTGTATAACATAACTGAAATATTATGTTTAGATATTTGAAGGAGAGTGTGAAGAAAGTGAAGAAAAATACATGACATAAGAAAGAAAATCCTCAAGATGAAAATGACAATATTTAAAATGGAAATTCACTGAAATTGAGGCAAGATGAAACAATTCAGAAGGAAGACTAATGAAGTTGAAGAATCCCAGTAGAAACTATGGAAAATGAGACACAAAGCATAATAAGACAAAAGGAAAGAGAGTTCTAATCATCTGAGTGTCAAGTGGTTGAATATATGCATAACTGAAGTCCCAGAAAAGAGAAAAAAGAGGTGTGTACAGAAAAAATGTTAATAAATAATGACTACAAATATATCAAATTTGATGAAAAATATAAACTCACCAATTCAAGAAGTTTAAGAGCATAAAAAACACACATGCATTTAAACACACACACACAACCACAGCGACACAAACCAAACACACACACACACACACACACACACACACACACACACACACACACAGAAAGAGAGAGAGAGAGAGATACATCCTAATTATCTAATTAACTGAAATAATTGTTATTAAAATAATTTATTTTCTAAACAGCATGGTTGGAAACTCTTATCACCCAAGGTGGAGCAGATTGGGTAAAGCAAAAATTTATTGACAGAAACAATGTAAGACAGCACAATAGCACTAAACCTGTAAAGTGCAAGCATAAAAAAAATCAACTAGAAATATACATACAGTGAAAATATATTTAATAAATAAAGATGAAATAAAGGTAAAGTGTTTAACAACAAAAGTTGAGAGAACTCAGGGTCAACACTAATGTACTGTTTCATTAAAAAAAAAAAAAGAAAAAGAAAATTCTTGAAAATAAACAAAAATGATACCAGATAAAAATTTAGAACTTTACAAAGCATAATGGACACACACGATAAATGAGTTTTATATTTTTATTTCAAAATGTATAAACATTCTAATGCAAAAACTGCAAAAGTGAATGATGGGCTTAAAGTATATATAAAAATAGAATAATTGACAATAATAACAAAATTGGAGCAAGAAAAGGAAGAAAAAAGTTATTGAATCCTATATGTGAATAATTATAATATCATCTGAATGTAGAGTGCAATATGCAAAAGATGCATATTGTAAATCTGAGAGCATCCGATAAAAGAATAAAATCAGATGTATAGCTAATAAGCCAATAGTGGTTGCAAAATTTAATAGCAAAATTACTCAATCCATAAGAAGGTAGGAAAAGAGAGGGGAAAAAAAAAGAACAGATGGGCAAATTGAATATAATTAGCAAGATGGTAGACATAGCCAAATCATTTTGATAATTGGTTTAAATATGAATTGTTTTACATCCTAATAAAAGATATAAATTATTCATCAGGATAATATAGCAATACCAAGTTATATGTATCCTAGAAAAAAACCATAAGTATAAAGATAAAATAGATTAAAGATCAAAAGAACTGAAATAAAGTGTATTGATTAAATTTATCAAACACTAGCATCTGAAAAAGTAGACTTCAGGACAAGGAATGTTACAAGGAATAAAGGCCCTTCAAAATTGTAAGTTTTTTAATTTATCCAGAAGTCACCCCAATCCTAAATGTAAATATGCCCAATAACAGCACTTCAAAGTGTGTGAGGCAAAACCTGATAAGAGGAATAAAAAAAAAAACATTTCAACACTTCTCTCCCACTAATTGAAAGAACAGGGAGAGTAAAAACCCCAATAGCATCGTGGTGAAGACGAATGTACCTCTACACTACAAGAAACCCTGCTTTACAAAACGTTGACTGACACCCAACAGTCTTCTTAATGATCCATGCCACAGCAGCACTTCTCCCAGGAGGCTCCTAGTCAATGACTGACGTGTCAGGATACTAAAGCGGATTGTTCATACCTGATGGAGGAATCCTCTACGGGCAAACCTTGTTCAATGGCTACCCATTAAACTGGACTAAGCTTTCTCAGAACTGCGCAGTGATCTGAGGCCCATCCTATGCAATTTGCCTTCTTTTTTCTCTTTTTTACTCTATATCATGGTTACACTGCCTTCTGTCCCTAAACTCAGTTGTCTCCTCAACTGCTCCTGTCTCTTCCCCCTTTTATCATTTACAGGTACTGTCCCTAATTAATTTTGCACAACGTGAGAATGTGTTTTGTACAATTTCAGTTCTTTTTAAATCTGGTAAGACAGATATTATGGCCTAGCATAAGGTTTATCCTGGGTCATCTTCCATATATATTTGGAAAGGATGTGCATTTGATGATGTGGGTTGGAATGCTCTTAGGTATCTTTTAGGTCTATAGTGTTGTTCACATTTCTTATATTTTATTTATCTTCAGTATAGGTATTCTATCCATTATTCCAGATGGGCTATTGAAATCTCCAGCAATTACTGTTGAAAAAAATTCTGTCAGTTTTGCTTTATATATTTGGAGACTCTGCTGTTTCTCATATATAGGTTTGCAATGGTTGAATCTGAGAGATTGATTCTTTAATTATAAAATGTTCCCTTTTGCTTCTATTTCCATTTCTGTCTTAAAGTTTATTGTATCAGATATTAATATAGCTATGGTTGCTGTTGGCATCAAGCTTGCATTCTTACATACTTTTACTTTTGATGTGTTTCTATCTTTAAATTTTAAGTGTATGTGTTTTAGACAGGTTTTAATTTGACATTGTTTTGCATTTCTGTATGATGAGCTCTCTGACTTTTGACTGGATTATTAATCAGTTTATATTTTATGGGATAGTTAATGTTGTTGAATTTATTTCTGTCATTTTGCTGTTTATTTTCTCTATGTCTTTTTTGTTTCTCTGTGACTCCTTCAAATCATTTGCTTGCACTAAGAAGGTATTTTCTACTGTATTCTTTTTAGTTGCCGTTTCAGTTGTAGTTCTGTTGTTTTCAACACACATCTTAACTCATAAGCAACTACTTAAGATTTGTGTTGCTTTTATTCTAGAGAACCATAGCAACTTGGTGCTATTATTGTCATATCTATTATATCTGTGTACATATTACAAAACCAACAATATAGTTCTATAATTATTGCTTTTTATCATCTCATGACTTTCAATAAGAGAAGAAAGAAAAAAATTTTTCACATAATTTTTATTAAACGTATTGCCATTTCTCATTCTCTTTTTTTTTTCCCCCCTGGGTGGTATTTTCTTGTTCAAATATATTTTCATTCTCTTTCTCCTTTTGGTTATTATTTTCAAGTATATTTGTTACATTTCTATATGGTATAGTCCTGACAATATAATTTTATAAATATTGCATTATACTATTATTTTTAAAATCAGGTGAAAAGCAAAGAGAGAAACGTACTTAATTATATTGTCTTTTATTTTATTTTATTTATTTATTTTTTTTTTGAGTTGGAGTCTCACTCTGTCGCCCAGACTGGAGTGCAGTAGCTGCTCCCGGCCACCGCAGCCTCGACCTGCTGGGCTCCGGCGATCCTTCCCCTCAACCTTCCAAGTAGCTGGAATTACAGGCATGCACTACCACACCAGGCTGATTTTTTTATTTATTGTAGAGATGAGGTCTCGCTGCCCAGGCGGGTCTCGAACCCGCGAGCTCAGGCAATCCACTCACCTCAGCCTCCCAAAGGCGCGGGATTACAGGCTGAGCCACCGAGCCCGGCTATATTGTCTTTTTATAATTGCCCACCTAATTACCCTTACCAGTGCTCTTGTGTGGTGTGGTGTGTGTGTGTGTGTGTGTGTGTGTGTGTGTGTGTGTGTGTGTGTGTATTCATAATTGCTGTCTGATGTCTCCTTCTTTCAGCCTGAAGGACCGCCTTTAGCATTTTTGTTGAGGTAAGTCTGATAACAACAGATACTTCAATCTTTGTTTAGCTAAAAGTGTTTTTAATTTGTCTCTAATATTTAAAAATAGCTTTGTTGGATAGAGAATTATTCATGGAATTCTTTCTTTCTTATGTTATGCTATTACACTGTCTTCTGTTCTCTCATTTTTTTTTTTTTCATAAGACATTAGGTGTTAATCTTATTTTGGTTCTATCTTCATTTATGTGGAGGCTTTTTTTTCTCTTGGTCTTTGTCTTTCAACAGTTTCACTATGATGAGTCTGGGTGTGAATCTCTTTGAGTTTATCTCTCTCAGAGTTCATTTAACTTCTAGGATGTATCAGTTAATGATTTTTCTTGCATTTGGAAAGTTTTTTTAATCATGATCATTTTTACTATTTTTTTACCCACTTATCTCCGAAAAGAAGACATTTTAGATAATATATTGAAGCAACTCTGAATTCTCATTTTAACCACCACCATCTCCAGTGCTTGCTATTGTGATTGCTTTTGTTTGCCTGTTTATGTCTTTCTTGGCCTAATTCTGTGAAGTCCATTTTTCACATAATGTATAACCTCTGGTGTAACTTACTGTGATTTTCACTGATTTTCATTTAAGCTTGTTTTCCTACAAAGTACCCCGCACCAGCTGAGTGTTCAGACAATGACTCCTCAAAGTTTGTGCTAAAACCATCTATGTCTATATAGCTTACAGTTTTTGCTACTGGATGTGTGTGACTTAGGAGCGCTTTCTTATTTCATGGAATCTACAATTCTTCTTTGTGTTCAGCTATGAATAAGTAGCTCAGAGTATCCTCTCTATCTCCTCTTCTGTTACTCTTAAGTAAGTGCAGTATAGCATGTGTGCACAGCCTTCCAGAACACTAGAGATGAGTGTAAATGTATTAGAGTCCTCTTTGCATGTCTCTTTCCACAAATCTCTGTGTTAAGTATCTGTGTACTCTGTCCTTTTGTTTGTCTCCACTAGTATCATGGAACTATTAGAATTCTCTGATTGTTTCCATATGATCTCTATTTGTGACTATATGACAGGGCATGGATTAACTCTCAGTGTGCTCTAAATAAAGGTAGAAACTTTATGCAGGGTTGCATAGCTAGTTTCGAGTCTTCATGACTTGCCTATGGCCCCTGTGTGGAATCTGGAGCTGACAGAATCATACTGGAGGTTTTGTTGACCTTCTTTTAGGTTGCTGCAAACGTAATTGTGATTTTCGCAAGTTGAAATTTGCCATCTGATATTGGAATATATTCTTAATAAATGTGGTTATATTATACATCATTTTAAAGCACATTTCTCGCTTTATGGTTTTTTTTGCTAACGATTTATTGCTTGCTGTTTATTTTATATTTATTTTACATAATTTAAAATAAATATATTAGGCAAAAGCAAATTCGAGTGATTTTCCTATTCGAGTTCAAATAGAGACAACTGCAGCATCAACAATGCATTTGGCCCAGGAACTGTTAACAAAAGCACAGTGCAGTGCTGGTTCAAGAGGTTTTGCAAAGGAGACAAGAGCCTTGAAGATGAGGAGCATAGTGGCCCAGCCATTGGAAGTTGACAACAACCGACTGAGAACAATCATCAAAGCTGATCCTCTTACAGCTACATGAGAAGTTGCTGAAGAAATCAAAGTCAACCATTCTACGGTCGTTTGGCATTTGAAGCAAACTGGAAAGGTGAAAAAGCTCAATAAGTGGGTGCCTCATGAGCTGACCAAAAATCAAAAAAATTGTCACTTGGGAGTGTTGTGTTCTTTTTTTGAGCAACAACGAACCATTTCTCGATCAGATTGTGACATGTGATAAAAAGTGGATTTTATACAACAACCAGTTCAGTAATTGGTCTGAGAAGAAGCACCAAAGCACTACCCAAAGTCAAATTTGCAGCCAAAACAGATCATGGTCATTGTTTGGTGGTCTGCTTCCTGTCTGATCCACTACAGCTTTCTAAATCCCAGAGAAACCATTACGTCTGAGAAGTATGCTCAGTAAATTGATGAGATACACTGAAAACTGTAAAGTCTGCAACAGGCTTTCGTCAATGCAAAAGGCCCAATTCTTCTCCATGACAATGCTCCACCGTTGCACAACCAACACTTCAAAAGTTCAGCGAATTGGGCTACTAAGTTTTGCCTCATCCGCCATATTCACCTGACCTCATGTCAACTGACTACCACTTCTTCAAGCATCTCAGAAACATTTGCAGGGAAAATGCTATCACAACCAGCGGAGGCAGAGAATGCTTTCCAAGAGTTCATCTAATCCCAAAGCATGGATTTTTATGCTATGGCAACAAACAAACTTACTTCTCATAATAAATGGCAAAAAATGTATTGATTGTACTGGTTCCTATTTTGATTAATAAAGATATATTTGAGCCTAGCTATAATAATTTAAAATTTACAGTCAAGAACCACTATTACTTTTGTACCATCCTAATAGTTTCACCTGGAATAGACAGCACACAATTCAGACCTGGAAGAAAGTTAAGAGGCCCCATTTTTCCCCTGACTTCTTCACCTGGAGATCGTACTGGACTTTTTAAGACCTTGTGATCACATTGGAGTCACCTGGGACATTGTATGTTATCTTCATATTTTAAGGTCAGCTGATTAGCTGCCTTAATTTCATCTTCAATTTTCTCTCTTTTTTATTATAAAATATAACATGTTTATAGAATTTGGGGAAAGGATTCCGAAAACTTTGGAGGGTAATTATTCTTCTATGACAATGTATATGTATTCACAAATGTTATAACTTTCTGAGAAGAATTAAGTATTTACTCATTATGAAATCTCCTTCCTCTTTGTCTCAAGTAGTATTTAGTAACTTCAATTCTATTTTCCTTGTTCTAAAAAAGTCACTCCAACTCTGTTTTGGATACCATCTGTGCAGTGTAACTTGCTATCAATTAATTTGTGTCCTTGGATCTAACACAAATTATTTATAAACAGCAGAAACTTAAATATTGCTTGTTTTAAAATCCTGTCTGATAACTTCAGTGCTCCTATTTTTAGTAACTAATTCATTTCCATTAAATGTGATTATTGATATAGCTGAATTTACATCTACTGTTTTGCTATTTGCTTTCTAAATGTCTACTGACATTTATTTATTTATGTCCCTCCTTTGCTATTTTGTTCTTATTTCCATGTTTATTTATTGGGTGATTATTTACTAGACTATTTTGAGTTATTTTCTTAGTAGCTGCTCTAAGAATGACCACATACATCTGAATTTATCAGTCAGTTATATAATACTACTAGCTTAATTCCAGTAAAATGCAGAAATTTTGATACAATTTGAATATTTTCTCTCCTCCAAGTTTGTCCTATTTGCAACATATACATTCCATCTATATATTATCATCTCAAAAAATAATTTTATAAGTATTGTTGTATGGATTTGACTATTAAAACAGTTTGGAGAAAAGAAAAAAGAATATATATTCATGTTGTCTTTGAAATTTTCTGCATAATTATCTTTTCTGACACTATTCATTGAATTATAATTACTGATTGTTGTCATCTCCTTTTATACAGAAGGACTTTTTCTACTTCTAGGAAGGAAGATTAACTAAAAATAAATAATTTCAGACTTTGGCTTTCGGAGAAAGTATTTTGCCTTCACTTTTTTTTTTTTTTTGAGTTGGAGTCTCACTCTGTCACCCAGACTGGAGTGCTGTGGTTGCTCCCGGCCACCGCAGCCTCAAACTGCTGGGCTCTGGTGATCCTTCTGCCTCAGCCTTCCAAGTAGCCGGAATTACAGGCATGCGCTACCACGGCTGGCTGATTTTTTGATTTATTGTAGAGATGAGGTCTTGCTGTCCAGACAGGTCTCGAAGCCACGGGCTCAGGCAATCCACTCACCTCAGCCTCCCAAAGGCGTGGGATTACAGGCTGAGCCACCGAACCCTGCTTGCCTTCACTTTTGATGGATAGTTTTGTTGGGTACAGAATTATTGTTAGAAGTATTTTTTTCTTTCATCATTTTGAATATAACACTCCACTTCTTTTAGGCGTCCATTATTTTTCTCCAGGAATCTCCATGTTCATCAAATTATGGTTTACCTATATGTAATGAGTTCATTTTCTCTCTTATACTTTTATAGGACTCTGTTTGTCTTTTTTTTTTGACATGGTTTCCATATTTTACAGATATATGTATAAATGATGATTTTAAGTATTTGTCTGATAAGTCAAAACTACTTAAGAAGGGAAAAATTTCCTGTCTATTTTAACAGTTAGAAATAATAATGTGCCTGATAATGCTTCAAGTGGATTTTTAATGTTTTTACTTACACAATGGAATACTACACAGCCATAAAAAAGAACAAAATCATGAATTTTGCAGCAACCTGGATAGAACTAGAGTCTATAATACTGAGTGACCTCTCACAGAAACAAAGATTCGAGTATCACATGTTCTCACTCATATAATGGACCTTGAACATCCAATGTAATACTATAAGAAAATGACTGATGGTACTGGGAAACTATGGGTGGAGGGAGATGGGATTAACAGTAGCAAATATCTGTCTGGGGACGGGGAAACACATCTTATCAACAGGGTGCCTGAATGAAACGTAATTGTATACCTAACCCTTAACTGTACACCACAACATTATAATAAAAAACATTGATAAAAAAAATTTTAAATGAACTTTAAAAGGAATAAATCACTTAATTTAATAAAAAGTTATTAGTTTTTTATTGTTTGCATATTTTGAATTTTAATGTTTCAGAAATACAGCATAAATTCTATCAGAAATTTCTACCCAGAAAACAAATTCTAAAAATTATAATTTATTAAACAAGAGCTTATACAATATTTACCAGACCAGACTGGGCACTTCTACATTTATGTCTAATACTAATGTCTAAGACAGACTTACCTTAGATATATCATGATTTTAGTTCTAGATTGCCACGATAAAGTGAACATTGCAATAAAACTAGTCACAGAATAAATATTTGGTTTTCTAATGCATATAAAAGTTATGTTTACATTATACTGTAGTTTACTATGTGTGCAATAGCGTTGTGTCTATAGAAATGCATACATCTTAACTAAAAATACTTTGTTGTAGACCCCTATCTATCCCCATACACAAAAATTAACTCTAAATGAATTAGAGACCTAAATGTAAAACCTCAAACCATAAGAACCTTAGAAAGTGCAGGACACACCCTTATGGAAATTGGAACTGGCATCCAATTCCTGAACAAAACCCAAAACGCACAGGTCATAGGAGATAAGATAGACAAGTGGGACCTCATTAAACTGACAAGCTTCTGCAAAGCCAAAGAAACCATCAAGAGAGCTGGAAGACAGCCCACAGACTGGGAAAAAGTATTTGCCAATTCCATGTCTGACAAAGGCCTAACATCTTGAATTTACAAGGAACTCAAATGTGCTGAAAAGAAAAAAAGCAAACAACCCCATTACAAAGTGGGCAAAAGATATGAACAAATACTTCACAAAAGAAGACGTACAAGTGACCAACAGACACATGGAGAAATGTTCAACCTCACTAATCATCAAGGAGATGCAAATTAAAACTACACTGAGATACTACCTAACTCCAGTCAGAATGGCTATTATCAATAACTCAAAAAATAACAGATGCTGAAGAGGATGTAGTGAAAAGGGAACACTTATACACTGTTGGTGGGAGTGTAAACTAGTGCAACCTCTGTGGAAAGCAGTGTGACGATTCCTAAAAGCTCTAAATATGGACTTCCCATATGAACCTGCAATCTCCCTACTGGGAATATACCCTGTAGAACTCAAATCACTCTATATGAAAGATACCTGCACATGTATGTTTGTTGCAGCATTGTTCACAATAGCAAGAACCTGGAACCAACTATGCTGTCTATCAAAAGAGGACTGGATTAAAAAAATGTGGTACATATGCACGATGGAATACTACGCAGTCATAAAAAAGAACAAAATTATGAATTTTGCAGCAACCTGAGTGGAACTATAGTCTATAATACTGAGTGATCTTTCACAGCAACAAAGATCTGAGTATCACATGTTCTCACTCATAAGTGGACCTTGAACATCGATCAGAATACTATAAGAAAAGGATCGACAGTGGTGGGAATCTATGGGAGGGGGACAAGGAGGGCAAGAGTGGTGGGATTAATGGTAGTCAATATCTGTCTGGGGAGGGGGGGGCACCCCTTATCAACAAAGGTCCCTGAATGATGCATGTTTGTATATCTAACACTTAACTGTATCCCTCAATTTTAAAATAAAAAATATGTTTAATAAAAAATAAAAATATATATAAATACCCAAAAGCCCAGTGATCCCACACCAGAAGTCATACAGAAATACTAGTACAACCCTCTGAAGCACAAGATGTAATTGTTTGTAATTTTTTGAAACTGGAAATAATTTGAATGTCTACCCATATCTGAATGAATAAATTATAGTACATCCCTACAAATAAACTTTTACACAACCATTAAAAAAGTACCATATGTAGAGACTTGGAAAGAATTCTATAACATATGTAAAGTGAAAAGGGAAGTGGCAGCGCAATGTGTATAGTGTTAATACTCATTTGGGGTTTTAAAACCCATATTTAATAAAAATAGCAAATGATTTATTAAATATTAATTTTTTACCAGACATTCATTTAAATATTTAATCCTGACAACAACCTCGTGAGATAAGTACTATTATCCCATCTTTCAGATGAGGAAACTAAGGCACAGAAGTTAAGTAATTTTCCCAGGGTTGTGGAGTTCCTAAGTGGTGGCTCCCAGAATGTGGCGGGACCATTTGGTCCCTGAGCCCACACCTTTCACTCCATGTGTCTGTCAGAAGCATAGAAAAAAAGCTTTGAAGGGGTACGGGGAGGAGAGGCCTTTCTCTGCCTATTTTATTCACTTTTGTGTTGTTTGGATTTGTTACAATGAGCATGTAATTGAAGAATAGAAATTGTATAAAAGCACCCAACCAGGTGGAACTTTTGCCTGGGATGGGAGCCAAGAGGGGGTGGAGGAAACCATTATGCTTTTCTCAGCTGGGCTGAGCTTGAACCTGACTTTCCATGGATCCCCTAATATATACCTTCCTCATCAGCAAGGAGAGGTATGTGGGGAAAGGTACCAGTTATGATCTAAGACAATCTGAGTTCAATCCCACCCTCCACCACCTACCAACTGGGTGGGCTTTGCCATGTGTCTTGACCTCTCTGAGCTTCTACTGCTCAGCAGCAAAAGATTAATACTGCCCCTCCGGGGTGCTGTGGGGTTTAGAGAGAATGACTGGCACACAGCAGGTGGTCGGGAAGAGGTGGTGGTTATGGCTACTTGGTCCCATCCTCTCTGCAGCTATGGCTCCTGGGGGCCTGATTTCACATGAATTCAGGGAAGTCCTTTGGCTGACACCATCTGGGAAGTTTTTGTTGACATATGATATCCACACCCAAACTTGACTCAGAGAGATGGTTTCAGCCTGATATTATAAATTCAAAAGCCCAATAACTTCCCAAGTCTCCTCCTAGTTTCAAGACCCCTCCTAAGAAAGAAATAAAAATAAATAAATAAAAATACTTTGTTGCTAACAAAATGTGGACAATCATCTGAGTCTTTAATATGTTGTGATCTTTTTGCTGGCGGAGAATATTCCATCAGTGTTGACAGCTGCTGACTGATCTGGGTGGTGGTTACAAAAGCATGTGGTGATTGTAGAACATTTCTTAAAATAAGACAACAATAAAGTTTGCTGCATCTATTGACTCTTTTATTAGAGATTTATCTGTACATGTGGTGATGCTCTTTTATCCAGTGAAATGAATTTGGAAATTTATTTCAAAATTGGAATCACTTCTCTCAAATCCTGCTGTTGCTTTATCAGCTAAGTTTGTGTAGTATTCTAAATCCATTGATTTCATTTCAACGGTATTCACAGCATCTTCACCAGTAGTGTCCATGTCAGGAAACCATGTTAGTTACTCCTTTGTAAGAAGCAACTCCTCATCTTTTCAAGTTTTATCATCAAATGGCAGCCTCTTGGTTATATCTTCAGGTTTCACTTCTAATTTTAGTTATCTTACTATTCTACCACATATGCAGTTACTTTCTCCATTGAAATCTCGGACCCTTCAAAATCATCCATGAGATCTAAATTTACCTCTTTCCAAACTTCTGTCAATGTTGATATTTTGACCTCCTCCCATGAATCACAAATGTCCTTAATGGCACCTATAATGGTGAATCATTTCCAGAAGATTTTCCATTTACTTTGCCCAGCTCTATCAGAGGAATTACTATGGACAATAGCTATACAGTCTTACAAAATGTATTTATTAAATAATAAGACTTGAAAATCAAAATGACACCTTGATCCACAGGTGCAGAATGGATGTTGTTTCAAAAGACATGAAAGCAACATTAATCTTTTCGTACATCTCCAACAGAGCTCTTGGGAGACAAGATACATGGACAATGAACAGTCATACTTTGAAAGGAATGTTTTTCTCTGAGCAGTAGATTTTAACAGCAGCTTAAAATATTCAGCAAACCATGCTATCAACAGATGTACTGTCATCCAGCCTTTGTTGTTCTATTTATGGAACATAGAGATTTGGAGTAATTCCTAAGGACCCTGGGACTTTCAGAATGGTAAACGAGAATTGGCTTGAACTTAAAGTCAACAGCTGCACCCGCCCCTAACAAGAGAGTCAGCTTGTCCTTTGGTTTGAAGCCAGACATTAACTTATTTCTAGTGATGAAAGTCCTAGACATCATCTTCCAGGAGAAGACTCTTTTGTCTACATTGAAAATGTGTCATTTAGTGTAGCCACCTTCATCAATTTTCTTAGTTAGATCTCCAGGATACACTTCTGCAGCTTCTCCGTTGGCACTTGCAGCTTTATCTTGGACTTTTATGTTAGGAAGATGGTTTCTTTTCTTCAACCTCATGAACCAACCTCTGCTGGCTTCTAATATCTCCGCTGAGTTTCTTCACCTCTCTCAGCCTTCATAGAATTGGAGTGAAGTCCTTGTTTGATGTTTGATCTTCTGTCCAGACCACTAACATTTTTGCAGTGACTGAAATAAGGCTGTTTCATTTTTTTTACCACGTATCTGGTCATTGGTATAGCCCATTTATGTTTCATCAATAATTTTTCTTTTTCATGCACAACTTGGTTGTTTGGCAATAGTGAGAGAAGAGATAGTCAGAAGCCGTTTAGGCAGACAGGAAGGGAGGGTTTTGAGAAGACTTAACACCTGCAGAAATGCCCCCTGCACCACCCCAAGTATATAATTGCTGGCTGAAAATGTGGTTAGTCTGGTTGAGAACATCCTGTCAACCCAGGATGTACTGCTAAAAGGGACTTTTTGCTGCTTAAACGCAGGTGCATGTCCTAACTTGACCTTGGCTTACTATAGTATCATTAACATAGCATTTACATTGCAGTTTTACTCCCCCTGAGTGGGCTTTTCTTTGATACTTATGGGTAAAAGTCAAAATGGAGTAACTTTGGTCAGGGGCCCGCATGCTCAGTAAGAATTGGGTCTCAGGAAGTAAGGGACAGATGGCATGTAAATGAGAGAAAAGATAAGATAAAAACCACATACACACACAAAAACTCCTAGCACGGAATAACGCATTTCTGGCCCCCTTTCTTTTTCTAGAGAGCTTTGTTACTTAATAAACTCTTTCTTTCCCTCATCCTTTTGGTGTCCATGTTTCTTAATCATCTCGGTCATGGGACAAGAATCCGAGGTTGCTGGTTTTTGTTGACAGTGGAGTTCAAAACTCCCACAACAACATGAGGCCTAGCCTTCAGCCTGTCTCAGCTTTTGACATGCCTTCCTCACTAAACCTGATTATTTCTAGCTTTGAATTTACAGTAGGTGATATACAACTTTTCTTTTCACTTGATCATTAAAAGGTCATGAGAGGGACTTCTGGCAAGATGGTGATAGATCCAGTGGGTCACTGTAGCGTTATTTATTGAATATTCATTCATTATTGTGTTTCAGGGAACACGGAGGCCACAGGGGATGGAGAGAGACACAGGACCAGTTGGTGGTATAGTCAGAACACACACAACATTTATCCATTAAGTTCACTGGCTCAAATAGGTCCAGTCGTGGCACCCCAAAACAATCACAATAAGATCAGAAGTCACTAGTCACAGATCACCATAATAAATATAATAATCGTGAAAACGTTTGAAATAATATGAGTATCACCAAATTGTGACACAGAGAAGAGAAGTGAGCATATGACATTGAAAACTGGCATTGACAGACTTGCTGAACAAAAATTTGTCAAAAATCTTCAGTTTGTAAACAAAATTTTTTAAATCATAATAAAGCAAAGCACTGTAAAATGAGATGTGCCTATAACTAACATCTAATAATAACATAATTCTTACCTGGTCAAAATTATGGAGCCATATAAGCTGAAACCAAACCACAATATGAGATTTTGTGCGTGATGGAGACTCTCTCATTTTTCATTCTAACATGTTTATATTTATGAAATAAAATGTCTGAGTTTTATTTATTTTTTATTTTTATTTTAAAGATGTGGGGTACAATTCAGGGTTAGGCATACAAATGTTCATCATGTTGGCACCCTGTTGATGAGGTGTGCCCCCTCCCCTGGCAGTTTCCCTCAACTGCCAATCCCACCACCCCTTGCCTGGCAATTTCTCACTACTGCCAATCCCTTTCTTATAGTATTATGATGATTGTTCAAGAGCCACTTATGAGTGAGAACATATAGTACTCTGTCCTTTGTTTCTATGATAGATCACTCAGTATGATAGACTCTAGATCCATCCAAGTTGCTGTGAAGTTCATTTACACAATGGAATATTATGCAACCGTAAAGAAGGACAAGCTTCTGAGTTTTAAATGGGCACCTGGCCACCACAGTACAACTACACTTCTCAGAGTTCTTTTAGCAAAATGTTGTCACATATTTACCAAATTCAGACCAATGAAATATGCCTGGATGGAATGTGTACAACTCCTGAGTCACCTTCTTAAAACTGTTTGCTGTGGATTTATCTTTTATCTTTTCTGATGGTGGGAAATGACATGAATTACAGCAGATATCTTAGAATAATCTCTCAGACTAGAACCATCAGTTTGCAAAAGACTTCCATCTCCCTTAAGACTTCTACATGGTAGGAAAATAGGCATCTATCACCAAAGTTTTGATTGTAGAAACTTTAAGTGCATAACATTGATTTGTCACCATAATTGAACACTGCTGACAAAAAATATACTGTTTTAAATCAATGCACTTTTAAACATTTTCTTAAACCAGTCCCATATGTAAAACAAATAATGTAGACCCATTCAAGTGAATCTGTCTTTCCTGATCCGCTGTTATCCTTAGATAATCTTTCAGATGTTCATGAAAATTCTAAAAATCTTTTGATAATAGTTTCAAAACTACTTCCTTAAAAATAATAAAATGTATATAATAGTTTATAATCTCAAGTGTTTTATCTGCTTTATTTCTTTTGAGTTTAATGACAAGTTTGAGAGTTTTTTTAACTCTACAAGTTGAAAAGCGTGTTTAGAGAAGTTAGTAATATAGCAAAAGTCAACTGTGTGTGTGTGTGTGTGTGTGTGTATGTGTGTGTGTGTATGTGTGTGTGTGTGTGTGTGTGTGTGTGTGTGTGTGTGTGTATAAAATCATCCTGTATTTTACAGGGTTTATGAACTGTTGTCAGTTAGCATTCAAGGCTACTTAACAAGAACCATGTACAGGTAAAACTTAGATGTAATAGCAAACAGCAAAGCAATGCTGCTAAAATTAGATTGTTTCCAGTTATCGTAAACATATAAAATATATGAATATTTATAGCACGTTATATAGAAAAACAACATTTATATTTTATAATTTCTATCCATCTTATAATTTTTTACTATTCTTCCCTGGTTATTTGTCTTAACAATATGTGTTTGGATGATCAAATGATAACACTTTATTCCAATTACTTTTAATTTGTTTAGAAATTTTAGTAACAGAAGATAAAAATATAAGATATAATTTTATTTTGCATTCAAATAGGACAGTGTAATAATGAACGATGGTGCTCATTTCACATTTTGTAGCTAATCAGGAAGGTTTTTGCTCCTGTGTTTTTTCTGTTGTACTACATTCCTTCATAAAAATCACCAATAAAATCTCTCATTAGTAGTAAGACGCAAATACATAAAAAGTATTCGAACTCAGTGTTACAGGCATTAAATGGTTAATGGCTGTCTCCTGAATATGTCCTTTTATTTTTATTGCTGAAAAACTTTTGCAGTGACAAAATGACCTGAGAATACCTTGAAGAAGTTAGACGAAATATGAGTACCATTACAGAGGAGTTTTTATTGAGTACCATCCTGTCTTTAACTGGAAATTCGGTTATTCAAAATATATCTACTTATTTTGAAAGGGTCTTTTCATTTAGAATATAGATATATTTCAGAAACACAAATAATATGCACCTGAATTTCTTCAGCTTAATCAGTTGGATATACTCAAAGGAGAAATCTATCTGTTTTTATAGAATCCTCTGCCCATCATTTCTGTAGCACTTGATATTAACAGTCTATGTCATCATTTATTTGCCCTAGTAAGAATACTTTATCAGATGAGTGAAAGTATTTTTCTTAAGATCTCCCTGGCAAGAATAGCTTGGTTTATGGAATTATTTCAGAGGCTGCTGTATATTTATTGGCTCTTTCATATGTTCTCCTACAGAGAATGTGAACATCTTTAAATTTGTCTTTGTTAGATAAAGCTAAGTGTTAAAATGTTTTTGTTCTTAGTCATCAGTATAATAATGTAATACGCCTAATGCTTAGGGTGCTTTAGTTAGAAATGTACAAAGTATCACTTATTTAATAAGAAAATAAATAAACACATATAAACATATAGAGCATATATATATGAATTTATATAATATACATATATGTATGTAATTTACCCAGAGTGCCAAAACATGTTAAGAATGGAAAAAATTGTATTCAAATTGTAAAACTTATATGCCACAACAAAAAAATGAGTAAAAGTCACATTTGACTTCTCCAATTGCAAGAGGTGCTCAGAGTGTTGATCACTATTGTCCAGAACTTCTGACTACAACAAACTACTGCAGGACTTGTTGCTGCTCCAGGCTTCCCAGATCTTTCCTTGTGCACACACACACACAGTACTATAGGTCTCAGACTTATCACAAATGTGTGCAGTTCTTAGGTGTGTTGGAGGTGCTTTTGTATGCTCATGCCTCCATTGTTGTTGTTCTTCCACAGTGTTCTCAAATTCCAAATAACACTTCAAAATGATCTTGCACTCCTTGAATGACAACCTTACTTCCGCCATTTTCTTTGATTGTCTTGCCTGTTGCATGGTGACACTAGCCTACATTGAATTAATTTCATATTTTGAGCAAACATCAAACTACACAATGTTACCATAACACAATGCTACCTTTGAAAAGTAATACATAGATAACAACTCTTAAAATGTATATTCATTTTTTTGGTAGCCCTGGTATATAGCACTCATAGAGTTAAAATAAACATTCTTTCCACTTATGTTAGTCCAAGCACCATTATGCACATATAATTTGTATTAAAAACCCAAAATCATTGATTTGGGCTTTCAAACTGTTTCTCAAGCAACAGCCACAACTTCTGTGGAAACACCCTTGTCTAGTGTTACTGACAATAGATATTAATAACAGGCACTTTGCTTTAGGACTTTAGGCTTAACTCTTGCTAATTCTAAAACTACTGATTTTCCTATATGTTGCTTACAACTTTATGAATGGTCCTTTTATTAAGTTCTCCTCCTTCACCCTTTGCTGGTGGCTGTTTCCTGTTCAGATCCTCAGTAAGGCAGCATGTCAATTGACTTGACTCACCAAATTTCAAATCCATTGGCGTTGGCTGAGTGACAGTCCCCATAAGCCGCTGAAATTTGAATCCCCAGAATGTGTGACTATGGTACCTTCATGGTAAGCTGAACTTAAGTCAAGGTGATTAAGTGAAAGATTTTGAAATGGGGAGACAATCTCCAATCATCTGGGTGGGTCTGATGTCATCACAAAGGTGTTTATAAGAGTGAGGCAGAAAGCTCAAAGTCGGAAAGAGAGGGAAGGTGAAAGGATTTAAGAAGAGGTAAAAGAGAGATGTTGCATTGCTAACTTTGAGGATAGAGGAAGAGACACCAGCTAAGGAATGTAGGCTGCCTCTGTAAGTCCAAAAAGACAAGGAAACAACTTCTCCCAAAAGCCCCGAGAAGAAATGCAGTCCTGTCAACACCATGATTTTAGACTTCTAGTCTCCAGAAACATAAGAATGTGTGTGTGTGTGTGTGTGTGTGTGTGTGTGTAAGTCACTAAATGTGTAGTAATTTGTTACAACAGTAGGAAACTCAAACTCTATTTTAAACATTCATTTTCAGTGCAATTATTCTTTTTAATAAAAGAAATGTCTCTATTCTCTTCAGAAAATAATCTGTGCCTTATATAATTTTCTGTACCTCTCATTTGAAGTCTATACTAAAAATGCAACCTTTAAACTTGCATTTAAAAAATTAGTTATATTTAGGGAATGATAGATAAGGGAATGATAGTTACATGAAGGAAATAATGACACAGAAATTCCATTGAGGAGGATTACACATAATTATAAATTTGTCCAAATCACATAAGACATAAATTCTATGATCTTTGAAGTGTATTTGGAAGCTTCTGCCTAACTGAAAAAGAAATATCGATAGTCACCACATTCTAGAAAATTGGTTTTAGTTTGTACATTCCTATAAAATGTTTTCCAAACTAAGTGTGAAATCATACATAGTTATTAGAAATATATACATAGATAGAATCATACATAGAAATATTTACTATTTACATGCATAGAATCATACACAGAAATATTTACATACATAGATATATCTTATACAATAGCATGGAAATAACTACTATAAGTAAACTGGCTCCAAGACTCCATAGGCATCAAACTTTCATTCACAACTCATCAAAGACAATTGATGGGTGTTTAAAGGCGTGGTATGTGATGCTTTTTTTTTTTTTTTTGAGTTGGAATCTCACTCCGTCACCCAGGCTGGAGTACAGTTGTGCTGTGGCACACTCATGGCCACCCCAATATCGATCTTGCCTCAGCCTCCCAAAACACTAGGATTACAGGCTGAGGGGGTTTTTTTTTAAATGTATATAACAAAAGCTATTATAGAAATCAGTAGAACTATTAGCAGGTTAGAGAGCTATTCAATTTGCAAAGCAACATAGGTATTCAAAATTCTCACTGTTACCCCCCGCCCCAAGAGTCTTCTCCACTCCCAGACAAAGAGCTGGTCCAGATCGGGAAATTTTAGCATCCTACTATCGTCTCCTGTATCCTTTAGTGAATGCCTTAATTATAATATTAATCATAATATTAATAAGCAGCTGAGCATAGAGTCATATCTGTGCCTGATGCTGTGTTAAACATTTTATACCCATAATTTTTTTAAACACAACAACCATGTTGTTGCTTTTTAAAAATTAATAAGCTTAGGGTAAGTTACTAAGTAAGTATTAGAACACTGATTCAAGTTTTCAACTGGGAACATCAAAACATTACTTTTAACTCCCATGCCATACTGGTCACACTGTATCGTACCAGTTGCTTACATAGGTGTTTGAAGCCCCAGACTGAGATCAGAGATCATATCCTATATGCTGCTATTTCTCATCCATGGAGCTTTGCAATGATACATAACAGATGCTCAATAGACATGTGAAAAAAAATGAATACTTTCTAAATTGTTTTGAAGCAACAGAGGCTCACATAGGAGCTTAATGGAAGATGTACGTTACCTAAAGATTCCGTTAAAACCTGTCCAGATATTTTAAAAGAAGAAAAGTTCTAATCAGTGTTTACTGACACAGTTGCAATCTATGCAATCTATTTTTATTTTTATTTTATTTTTTTGAATTGGAGTCTCACTCTGTCACCCAGACTGGAGTGCAGTGGCCGCTCCCGGCCACCGCAGCCTCGACCTGCTGGGCTCTGGCGATCCTTCCGCCTCAGCCTTCCAAGTAGCTGGAACTACAGGCGCGCGCTACCACGCCCGGCTAATTTTTGATTTATTGTAGAGATGAGGTCTCACCAAATTGCCCAAGTGGGTCACAAAGCAATCTATGCAATCTAAACAAAATTAGGACAGAGAATCTATTGAGCTTGACATGGCAATAAACCTTTCAAGTCAAAAACGTAAAGTAAGATGATAACATCTTACATGCTGCATAGAAGTGATTTGACCGAAGCATGCTAAATTATCTGGCCCATGCCTTGAGAATTTCTAGATATTTTAGATTTTAGTCATCATTTAATTCAAATGCAAGGGTTTCTTTTTTAAAAGAGGAAATGTTAGCATTTCGAAGACTGCATACTGTATCCCAGAACAGTATATTGCAAATGCACAGCCTTGTCCAGATGATGCAATGTGTGTTTTATATATTTTGACATCTGTGAATAAAAAAGCTTTATTTGTCATCAGATTAAGCATAGAAAAATAATTTTCAAATGCTATTAAGAGTAAAATTAAGTCATGATAGAGCTGTTTCTTTTGGTGGGCTTCAAGAAAGGATGAAAGACAGAGATAGGGAAAGGGGGAGAAAAGGAGAGAGAGAAAAGAGAGAGGCAGAGGAGAGAGAGAGAGAGAGACAGAGAGAGAGGAACAGACAGAGAGAGAACAGATCTCGAGGTAATGTACAAGCTCAGATAGGGACAAGATTACAATGCAATTATCTCTCTTAAACCATTGGAATCAGCCTGCTTGAATGTGTGTCTTTTCTCTTTTCTTTTTTCTTTTTACAAAGCATAATTAAACCTGAGGCTCAAACTGACACAACAAAATATACCTAGGGTTTATAAATATAGAGTTGGTAATGAAATTTCCATGAGTAAGACAAGTTTTTTACTTATTGTTGCTGTCTTTTTTAAAAAATTAAGTATTCTTAATTATCTGAATATGCCATCATTTAATTGTCTCCAATATATTGTGATTGAAGACATTTAACAGTCTCCTGAATGTCCAGAAAAGTAATTGGCTTAAAATATTTAAATGTAGTTTAGTTGACACAGTAACCAGTTAAGTAAAATTTATATTTAAAAGGTATTAAATGTAAGCCTGTTAACACTTTTTATAGTAGAAAATGTTTTTATGTTGTTCCCTTAAAGTGTAACTTTCTCTTCTCTGTAGAGGCATCTTTAGTGACTCAAAAGCAATTTAAAACAATCCCAGAACTCCATGTGCTGGTATTTTTTAGAAGTCAAGTTCAACAAAAGAGTATACGTAGTTGCTCGCCAGTCATCTTATTGTAGTAAACCAGTTAAACAGCCACGGGAGACATGGGAGATTTATATGTTATGATTCTGCTTATTGGAAAGTACCATGCTGTTGTTACCCCTTATATAAAATAAGGCATTCAGATTGTGTTTTGTCAGTAATTTTATAATGCTGTATCATATGAATCTTTCTAACATACAGAGGCACATTATTTGACATCTACAATATAAGCAGTTTTCTAGCTTTAGACTCAGAAGAACTGGTTTATTTTGGTTATAGGAACATGTGCATGTCTCCATGTGCATGGAAAAAATGAACATAAAATACACATTGAAATTTCACCACAATAACTGTTCAGAATGACAGCTTTCACAAGTATGCTTGAGAGTACTTACCCCTGAAATTCAGAGGAAACCTGAAAAGTACTATTTCTAGATATTAATATATACATATACATTTTATATATGCATTATTTTTAATTGGGGCAAGAGTCACATAATATCCAATTCACTATCTCAACCATTTTTAAATGCACAGTTCAATAGTGTTAAGCATTTTCACTTGTCATGCAACCCATCCCCCAGAACTCTTGATCATGAATTTCTGAAATGCTATACTCATCTAACAATGAACTCCCTGCTTCTCTCCACTCTCCACCCTTGGAAACCACCATTCTATTTTCTGTCTCCATGAATTTCACTACTGTAGATGTCTCATAGAAGTGGAATCACACAGGAGTTCCTCAGAATCTGTGGGAAATTGATTCCAGAACTCTAATGGATACCAAGAGCTACAGAAGGTCCAATCTCTTATATAAAATGACAGAGTATGTGTATATAACCTATGTACAGTCTCCTATTTACTTTAAATCATCTCAAGATTACTTTTAATAACTAATAAATATAAATGCCATATAAATAGTCATTATACTGTGTGGTATAGGGAATAATGACAGGAAAAATGTTTGTACATATTTATTCATTTTTCTCAAATGTGTTCAATCTGTGGTTGGTTAAATCCCACAGATGCAGAATCCAAAGATATGAAGAACTGACTCTGTTTATTTATTTATTTGTTTGTTTGTTTGTTTTTAAATAAGCATTATTTTTAGAGAAGTTTTAGGTTCAAGGAAAATTTGGGCAGAAGATAGAGATTTCTCATCTCCCGACACATACACAGCATCCCCCACTATCAACATCTACAACCAGAGGGAAACTTTGTTACAACTGATGAACCCACACTGATACATCACTATCATCCAGAGTCTGTAGTTTGCATTAGGGTTCATTATTGGTATTGTGCATTCTATGGATTTGAACAAATGTATTATGACATGTATCCACCATTATAGTATCATACGGAGTAGTTTTACAAACCTGAAATCCTCTGTGCTCCAACTGCTCACTCCCTCTCTTCCTAATTTCTGGCAACCACTGATCTTTTTACTCTTGTCATAGTATTTCCTTTTTTAGAGTGTCATAGAATTGAAATCATAGAGAATATAGTCTTTTCAAATTAGCCTCTTTTGTTTAGTAGATTGTTCATTTAATGCATTTGTATGCCAAATTCAATGCTAATTTAATTTTTCTTCATGTCTTTTCATGGTTTGATAGCCCATTTCTTTGGTATGCAAGCTGAGAGTCACACTCCTACCCAAAGTAATTTTTAAAGTCCCCGCATTTATATTTGAAAATTTGAGATGTGACTTATACCCTAAAATATATATGTGCACCATTTTTTTTTTCATTTAGTTTCGTAAGAATTCATTATGTCTCAGATATGGGAATAGAGTTACAATCTGAAGGGAGAAGTCTATCTATTGTCTGGACATACCACAGTTTATCTATCCCTGCACCTACTGAAGAATATTTTGGTTGATTTCAAGTATTGGCAATTGTGAAGAAAACTGCTATAAACTTCTGTGTGCTGGTTTTTGGGTAGATGCAAGTTTTCAGGTCTTTTGGGTAAATTACAATGGGTAGGAGTGCTGAATTGTATGGTAAGGATACGTTTCATTTTGTAGGGAGCCAACAAACTGTCTTCCAAAGTGGCTGAATTATTTTGCCTTCCCATCAAATGAATGAGTGTTCCAGTTGCTCCACATCCTCACCAGCATTTTATGTTGTCCGTGTCCTGGAATTTGGCCATTCCAATGGGTGTGTAATGGTATCTCATTGTTTTAATTTGCATTTCCCTAATTATACATGATATAAAGTATCTTTTCATATGCTTTTTTAAAATATGTATATCCAGAAGTAATCATTGTAATAGTGGTTTATGGCTAAGTTGCTAAAATCACTAGACACTTCAGATGTCTTAATTTCAAACTATAGAAATTCTGAACTTAAACTGTTTAAACAGCTGGAAGACTTGTTTTTGTGCTTAAAAAGACTTAAGGCAGGTGTCCACAGGGATGGTTAATTCAATTGCTCAATAGCACCCCAAGAAACCAAATTTCTTTCATTTTATAGTGCCCATGATCAGTGTTTTTTACTTTTTTTGCTAGCTTTCTTCTGTTTGGAAGATTGCTGCCAAAATTCTAGGTGGCACATCCAGATACATCAATAGCTAGTAGAAAAGGATTTTATCTTCATTCTTATAGGTCTCTTTAAATTGATGAGGATGTCTTTCCCAGTACCAGGCACAAATCAATCACCTCCAGAGGAAATACGATCACCAGGTTAGGTTATCAATTCATAAAGCAGATGGCATCAGGAATTCTACTGCAAAGGAGAAAGAGATGGGAATGAATGTTGGAGAGAAGACTTCATTATTCACAATGTTATTCTATTCTACAATGCCATATAAAATAAGTACCTTATGAAGAATAGTAACTAAATTTCAAATGACACAAAAACTTTAGTTGCTTACATTACATAATAAGCGATTTCTCAAAACACTGATTAATAAAACTCACTAATTGTGCCTGCAATCCCAGCACTTTCAGAGGACAAGGCAGGAGCCTCACTTGTGCCCAGGAGTTTGAGAGCAGCCTGGGCAACAAAGTGAAACTCCATCTCTCCAAAAAAATATTAAAAGATGAACTGGGTGTATAGTGCCAGCTTTTTGGGTGCCTGAGCTGGTAGGGTCACTTGAGCCCAGAAGATCAAGGCTGTAGTGAGTTAAGATTGTGTCCCTGCCCTCCAGACTGGACAACAGAGTAAGACTGTTTCAAAACAGTAACAACAACAACAACAACAAAAGTAACAGCAACTCACCTAGATGACAAATGTATGCAGAGGTAACTGAATGATAGGACATCTTGAAACTAAAATATATCCCCTAACAGAACATAGATTGAAAGACCCAACCTATTCATGCATTTCTCAATACTTACCCTTTTTCCCATTCACATAATTAGAGTATGTTTTACTCTATCTGCACTCTAGATTCAAGCACTTGGCTTTACACATACAAAAATTGGATATTTTATAGTCTAAAACTATATGTTACAACCAACTTTTGACTTTCTATTGATGATTGTTCATCAGTTGTTTATTATCATAGATATTAAAATGTTTCGTAATCTGGGGGACATGTTGGTATATATATATTTCCCGAAGATAAGATTAAATGTGAGTAAAATATTTATTATGTATATTTTATAAACAAAGGCAAAGATTTATTGAATGAAAATGTGTTTAAATTATTTTTTCTTAAATGACAAGAAGTCAGAAGTCCACACCTTGACAAATCGACTAGCATTTGAAAAACATGCAGCTCAGCTGTATCCCAACTATGTATATTTTTAAAAGTGGATGGTGTTCCTTATTAGTGTCATTTGAAGACAATTTTGAAAACCTTTTTTCCCAAATCATGTCCTAGCTTTAGCAATCAACATGAGGTTCATTTTACTTATTGAGTAGCTTTCATATAACCCTGCTTTGAGGTCTCTCTATAGTATGAATGACACTATCATCCATCAAAATTTCCGTTTTCAAAATGGAGAAGCTTGCTTGTGAAGCTAAGTCAACACAGATATAATTCTACAGGGTCTCTTCTTCCTTTTTAGCTTAAAATCATTCCAAAGAGATTGCATGTGGCCCTAATATCTGTAGTTCACTGATCGATGAGAGTTTATTCTCTGAGATTTATAACCGGAGTAATCTTTTTTTGAAAATTTGAGATGTGACTCTTACCCTAAAGTATGGTGCACCATGGTTTCATTGAGTTTCCTCATTCATTGTATCTCAAATATTGGATTAAAGTTGCCGGTGGAAAGGAGAGCTCTTGCATTGTGTTATGAAAAGATAATAAGAGGTAGATACTCTGAAAATGTAGTAACTGTTTTTCTCATTAAAGCATTATGCTGGTCTTATGCATTGCGGCTAAGCAAGAAGTAGTTTTTACAGAAGGTTTAAAAATCCAAGGAAATTCATTTTCTTTGCTTTTCTAGAATTTTTAAAAAATTCATCAAACATTCCCTCCTCCAATCGTCTCTCATTCTGTTGTGGGGAAAGAGAACAGCTGTGTGCCTGTATGATCCACTTGTGAATTTTCACCCTTATTTAGTTTGTCCATATGCCAACATAAAAGCCACTATGAACAATTATCTGGGCTCTTAGTCAATTCTATCTGATATGGCACCCTAATAAAAACAAAAAGATGGATAGGCTTGTATTAAAAAGTCATGGGAAACACAAAGCTCTCTTTTTAAGTGTATACATTTCCAGAAAAGTGCAAGAATATTATGCAAATTCAGAATATCTTTCCACCATTCTTTTTGCATCTTTAAAAAATGCATCAGGATTATTCATATTCTGATTATATATACTGTCAGTATGACTATTATCATATCACTACCTTTTACAATACAGTGGTGGATTATCTCTGAAAACGTGAAAAGAAAAATAAAAATGAAAAAGAAGTCTACTTTGAAGGCTTTTTCTTGTAGGAATACTCACTGGTCTAGCTAGGACTGAAACTTCCATAAAAACCAGTGGTTGGTTGGGCTGACTTCATGACTTTAATTACTTTGCTTAAGGGGACTTTAGGCAGGAGTCACATAGGCTCATTTCTTGGAATTGTCAAGTGGCTTAAACTGGCCATGTACAGTCCTTAATCCAATGAAACAGTCAGCTAAGCACTGGTGGGAGGAAAGAAAGGAAAAATTAGCTCAAAATGAGACACTGAGGAGCTGGAGAATATTGCTTTCCTCATAAGTAGCTCCTTTATATGGTGCTTAAATAGTTGTTTTAAAATTGCCATAATATTTGTAATTGTGTTCTAAACAATATTTTATATCTCACCCTGTTTTCCTGTTTAGCAAAGCCATTTCAATGATTTGTTGGCTCATTTTTATGTTAAATATTTTAACAAGAATGGCTTCTTGACATCAGGGAGTCAGTCAGATATAATGGAGTTCTACTAACAAGCCTCATAAAAATATAGGAAGCAGGTTGTAAATCAGACTTATATACTTCATACAGAATAAGTTGAAATTTGGAATAATTAAGTATCTAGCACACTACAGGATGCGTGAAACATTAAGAGCTTAATACAAGCAGAAAAAAAAATGTCAACCCATACTTAAAACTGATTTTCTATTCTAAAATTAAATCACCAGGTCTCTTGGTGACACATTGGCCATCCTAACTTAGAAATATGGTAGGGAATCCTAAGGGTCACTGCTGGAATTTTGACAATTTCCTGGAGTTCTCTGGGAAGTTGGCTGGATAAACAAAAGCAGTGTTGAGTAGTTTAGCCACAGCTGGTCAGGACACTTCATTAACAGTATTCCTATCATTCCTTGGTGAAAAGATTAAATGGAAGTCCTATGAATTATTGATAACTCTCAGAGCTGAAAATACAGCTGGCACTTTGCCTTAGGGGCAGAAGTTTGAGAAAGCAGAGTATAACTGAGAATAGACATTTTTCTGGTTTTTCAACACATGATGACTTCTCTACCCAAAACAATATTCACAATGTCGAGCCTTTGATACAAAACCTGATAGTGATTTTTCTACAAGGACCCTGATATGTAAGTAACACGATGTGTATTATAGACTATCAGAAATAAAATTAAATTTAAAATTAAAAAAGAAATTAAACAAAAATTTCAGTGCTAATGTTATTTTGACTTTCATGGCATCTTTCATCTGACAATCCAAAACCAATTGAATTTTATCAAAAACGGATGTCTTTAAAGAAAAAGGCTGAACCGGTTACATTTTTTTTTTATCCTGACACTGAAACTTCTAATTTAGTCTCACATTCAAACATGAAATACTCCACTTAAAAGAAAAAGAACTAAATCACGCCATTTGCTGCAGCATGGAAGTAGCTGGAGGGCATCATTCTAAGTGAATTATCACAGAAACAGAAAACCAAATACCGCATGTCCTCACTCGTAAGTGGCAACTAAACACTGGGCACAGAGCCTCAAGGATGAGAACAACAGACACTGGATACAGCTAAAGAGGGAAGGGAGGGAGGGGGATACGGATGCAAAACTACCCATCGGGTACCATGCTCACCACTGGGGTGCGGCTGCAAAGCTCCTGGATCAATTTAGAGTCTATCGCATTCAGGGATCTGTCACAGAAACAAAGAACAGAGGACCACATGTTCTCACTCATAAGCGGACCCTAAACATTTACCATAATACTATAAGAAAGGGATTTGGCGGTAGCTGGAAACTGCTGGGGGCGGGAGAGAAGTTGGGAGGGAGAACATCACATCAGTAAGGGTACCTGATCTCAACCCAAGTGAAGTGGGGACCAAACTTTGCCTGTACGATGACCACTTGTGTACCTAATCCTGAATTGTATCCCACATCTTTAAAATTTAAAAAAAAAAAAAATGGATAGAAAAAGCAAAAAAAAAAAAAGTTCAAAACTCACCGGATTATATCTATGTAACAAACTTTCACATGTTCTTCCAGATTTTAAAATACAATAGAAATTTAAAAAAAAAAAAAAAAAGCCGGGCTCGGTGGCTCAGTCTGTAATCCCGCACCTTTGGGAGGCTGAGGTGAGTGGTTTGCCTGAGACCGCGAGTTCGAGACCCACCTGAGCAGGCGAGACTTCATCTCTACAATAAAATCAGAAAATTAGCCAGGCGTGGTAGCGTGCGCCTGTAATTCCGGCCACTCGGAAGGCTGAGGTGGAGGGATCGCCGGAGCCCGGCAGGTCGAGGCTGCGGTGGCCGGGAGCGGCCACTGCACTCCAGTCTGGGTGACAGAGTGAGACTCCAACTCAAAAAAAAACCCCCCAAAACCCCCTTGCTTCCTTATGGTATACCATCAAAGGCAGTTATGGTATATATTTCATGCATATATTCAAATTGGGATGCACTTATATTTGTTCCAAATTTATTAGAAAAGATCTGTGTGTGGTCAGTAAATGTTGCACATGAATTGGAAACAAATGTTTAGTGTGTGATCCACTCCTTTTTACCAAGCCATTTCTAACTGCTATTATTAAGCTATACTGAACATTGTCAACATTTTACCTGATTTTCGAGTGAACTTGCATGACCAAAAAGTAAAAGGGAAAGCAGGCCTTCTATTTCTGTCTTTATAACCATTTAGATTCACAGATGTATATACATAAGCAATCAAGTCTATCATTATATATATATATACATATATATATATATGTATATATATATATAGAGAGAGAGAGAGAGAGACAGAGAGAGAGAGAGAGAGAGAGAGTCAAATTAAATCCTAGCAGGGTACAAATAAACTTCCAATTTTAAACTTTTAGCTTTTCCAATTTTACTTTTTCAACCATAAGTAGTAAGGAATCCTATTCAATGCTAACTCACCAAATTTTAGCAAAGTAAATACCAGAAAATGAGACTACTTAGGTTTAAATGTTGACTCTGCCACTTACCGAATCTGTGAACTTGGAAAGCTACTTAAGTATTACATCTCATTTCTCTCATGTCTGAAGTGAAGAGAGCATCTCAGAAAAACTAGCACGAAATAATTGCTCCAAACATGAACTGCTATTAATGAAATGATGATTATTTCACAAGTTTTAAGCTTTTAACTATTTCTTACAGAGACTTCAAATAAGCCAAACTAAAATAAAATGTAAATTGGCAAAAGTGATAGCTAGCATTGGCTTCAGACAATGGTGAGTAAAATTAAATAACCTCAAGGATTTTATAGTTTAACAGCAATACTAAAATAAAATTAGAACATATTAAATTAATTTGCAATTCAATAAACAGAAGTTTCAAATTTTATTCACTCCATTTACTTATCTTTATCTGTCTAAATAGTGTTTCAGGTGCACTGTTAATAAACAAACAAAAACTTTTTCTCTGTGCCATTATGAAGACTGATTTATTTTTAAAAGGAAATATAATAAATTTAGCATAAAATTTACCTTCTAAAATGTAAAATGTAGTGGTTTTTAGCATATTTACAGTGCTTTGGGAACATTACCACTATTTTATACTGTTTCATCTTCCTAGAAAGAAATCCCATACTTATAAGCAGTCACTCCCCTTCTTTTCTTCTCACCAGTTCCTAGAAACCACATCTGCTATCTGTCTCTATAGATTTGCCTATTCTGAGCATTTCATATTAATGGAATCACAGAAAATGTGGATTTTAGTGTTTTGATTCTTGTAGTTAGCATAATGGTTCTATGTTTCATCCATGTTGTATCATGTATCAGTACTTTGTTTCTTTTAATGGCTGAATTATATTCTATTGTATGATATACCAATATCATACATTTGAACTGTTCCCACCTTTTGGTTATTACAAATCATATTGCTAAGGACATTTGTGGGGACTTATGTTTTAACTTCTCCCAGCTATATATCTAGAGGTGGAAATAATTACGTCTGACTTTTTGAGGATCCACGAAACTGGTTTCCAAAGTGGTCACGCCATTTACATTCCCACTAGTAATGTATGAGAGTTCTAATTTCTCCACATTCTTGTCATCACTTGTTATTGTCTGTATTTACCATTAGAGCAATTCTAATGGGTAACAAGTAGTATCTCATCATAATTGTGATTTGCATATCCCTAGTGCCAGTCACCTTTAACATTTATCTATTTGCTTATTATCTAGATATATATCTTCTATGGAGAACTATCAATTCAAAACTTTTCATTACTGGGTTATTTATCTTTTTATCGTTGAATTCTTTATTTATTATAGACATACACTTTTTATCAGATATATAATTTACTAATGTTTGCTTTTCACATTCTTGATGATATTCTTTGAAACAGATGTTTTTAAACTCTAAGTACAACATATCTATTTTTTCTTTTGTGGCTTGTGTTTTTGATGTCATATATAAGAATTCTAATTCAAGGTCTTGAAGGTTTACTTCTATATTTTTCTATGCATTTTATGTATTTATCTTTTACAATAAGTCTTGGATCCATTTTGAATTAATTTTTGTATATGGTGTGATATCAGGGTTCAACTTGTTTCTTTTGCATGTGGATATTTGAGTGTCCAGTCATCACTTAGTGAACAGACTATTCTTTCCCCATTGCATTGTCTTGGTGCCCTTGTTCAAACTTAATTGACCACAGATTTAAGGGTTTATCGTTGAATTCATAATTATAGTTCATAAAACCTTATGTCACATCTTAATGTTGATACCACACTTCCTTGGTTATAGCCTTTGTTGTAATTTTTGGAATCAAGAAGTGAGAAACTTCTGACTGTTATATTATTTCAAATTTCTTTTGGTTATTTTGTATCATTTGCACTTCCAGGGAATTTTAGGATCAGCTGGTCAATTTTTGAAAAAAAAATGGTAACTAAGATTTTTAGTACATGTTCATTAAAATTAATCTGTAGATGAATTTGTAAAGCATTACTCTCTTAGCAACATAAAAGTTTCCATCCCATGAACATGGGATGTCTTTCCATCTATTTAGGTTTTCTATAATTTCTTTCAATGATCTTTTATTGTTGCTTTTTAACTTTTAGAGTAAACATCTTGCATTACTTTTTGTTGAATTTGTTTCTAAGTATTAAATTATTTTTGAAGCTACTACAAATGGAAGTGATACTTTAACTTCAATTTAGGGTTGTTTGTTCTAATATATAAAAATATAATTGATAATTGTGTAGCAATCGTGTTTTGCAACCTTGCTGAACTTTGTCTTTCAGTTTTAATTTTTTGCATGTGGATTCCTTAGAGTTTTCAATATGTGAAACTGTATCATCTGTAGAGGTGGGTTTACTTCTTCCTTTCCAAGCTAAATACCTTTTATTTCTTTTTCTTGCTGAATCGCCACTTGCTAGAACCTTCAGTACAATGTTGAATAGAAGTGGGCAGAGCAGACATCCTTGACTTATATCTTACTTTATTCTTTTTGTCCTGTTCATAAAAAGAAAAATTTTAATCTTTTACCATTATATTTATGACAGATATGGGGTTTCGTAGCTGTTTCCTCAAGTAAAGTAATTTTCCTTCTATTTCAAGTTTGCTGAATATTTTACCATGAAAATGGATTTTATTTTGTCAAACTTTTTCTGTAATTTTAAGACGATTATGCATTTTTTGTTCTTTGTTTTGTTAATAAGGTATAGTACATTGGCTATTTTTTGTTCCTTGAATATACCTTGAATTCTTGGAACAAATTCTCCTTGGCCATGTTTAATCATTTATATATGTTGCTGGCTTTGGGTAGCTATTATTTTGTTGAGGATTTTTGTGCCTATATTTTTTAAAATATTAACTGCAATTTTCTTGTAATGCTTTTGCCCTTTTTTAGTGTCATAGCAATGGTATAAAAGGGTATATTGGAAGGCTGGGCACGGTGGCTCATGCCTATAATCCCAGCACTTTGGGAGGCCGAGGTGAGAGGATTGCCTGAGCCCATGGATTCAAGACCAGCCTGAGCAAATTGGCTAGACCTCCTCTCTACAATAAGTAAAAAAAAAATAGCTGGGCGTGGTGGTGTGAGCCTGTAGCTCCAGCTACTTGGAAGGCTGAGGTGGAAGGATTGCTTGAGCCGAGCAGGTCAAGGTTGTGGTGGCTGTGAATGTGCCGCTGCACTCCAGCCTGGGCGACAGAGACTCTAACTCAAAAACGGGTGGGAGGTATATTGGGAAGACTGTCTCTCCTCTTCTAATGTTGGCACATTTCTGAAATATTGTTGTTAATTATTTTCTAAACTTTTGGTAGAAATCTCCAGTAGATCTATCTAGACTTGTAGTTAACTTTGTTGGAAGCCTTTGTTTTTTTTCAGTGTTTCAATCTACTTTTTATAGGTCTAATTAACTTTGATTTTTCTTCCTTGAGATAATCTTTTAGTTCCTGTTTTTCTGGGATCCTGCCCATTTAATCTCAGTTGTCTAATTTGTAACTTACTATCATCTATAGTATTTCCTTGTAGTGACTTTTCTATTTCTGTGAAATTGGTAATAATGTCCCTCTTTCATGAAGGATATTGATAATTAGAGGACTTTTTTGTTCTTGGTTAGTCTAGCTAAAGGATTATCAATTTTGTTGATCTGAGAGAAATAAGTTTTGGTTTTGTTGATTTTTGTAAAGTTTTTCTATTCTCTATTGTATTTATCTCTGTCCCAATCTTTATTATTTGCTTAATTTTTATTGCTTTGGGTTTCCTTTGCTCTTATCTTATTATTATCATAGGGTGGAAGATTATGTTTTTGGTTGACATCTTCTTTCTTTTTACTTCAGTATTTTTTTTTCCAAACACTCCAATAGCTGCATCGTATAACTTTTTACATATTTTGTCTTTTTGTTTTCCTCAAACCATACTGTAATTTATCTTGTGATCTCTTCTACATTGATTATTTAATCATGCATCATTTAATTTTTACATATTTATGAATTGATACAATTATTCCTCTTATTAATTTATATCATCCCTTTGTGATCTGAGAAAATATTTCCTCTGATTATTGAGACTTGTTTTGTGGTCTTACTATGGATTGTTCTGAATAATGTTCCATGTGCACTTGACTATTAAGTATTCTGTTCATAGAAGACAATGTGGCTTGCTGGTGGTAGAAGGAATGTGTATAGTTGTTTATCAGGTCTAGTTGTTTTATAGTGCTGGTCAAGTTTTCTACTTCTTCGCTATTTTTTCTATTTATTATTGAAACTGAGATATTGAAAGCTTCAATGAGTTTTGTTGAAATGACTATTTTTTTTCCATCAAATTTGTCAGTTTTTGTTTTATATATTTTGGAGTTATAATGCTACATGCATATATGTTACATTGTATAACTTCTGAATTGATTTACACTTTTTTGTCTTAATGTCTACGTAATTTGATATGTATAATGTTCTATCTCTCACTTTTGCTTTTATTAACTTTTAGGAGCTTAATGATTACCTTTCATACTTTAACTAAAAATTAACCTGAAATTGACTTAGTGTATGGTATGAGAGAGAGGATTTTTATCCTCACATTTTCTTATAGATTGCTAAATGATTAGGCAACACAATTTACTGCAATGATTATTTTCTTCCCACAAGTTTGCTGTTTCTTTTTTTTAAATTAATGATCCATTTATATACAAATATATCATTAACCCCTTAAAAAATTTGTATATTTTTCTATTTGTGCACTAAAACCACAGTATCTTTATGTAGTTTTAGGTCAGCCTTTATATCTCAAGTTGTCTTCTTTAAGCATGCCATAGTGATTCTTTCCTCATTGCATTCTCCATATTATTTTTTTATGTATATCCATAAACTAAGATGGATAGAAAGACAGTGAGGTTACAGATGTATATTGTTTATCAATTTCAAGCATTGCAATTTATGATTAAATTTGTATAATTTATTTTTTTTAAACTTATTTCTAGATAGTTTATATTTATGGTAATTTTGATATACTTTATTTTTTAGAGGAGTTTTAGAATGACAACAGATTTCCTGTATATTAGTGCCTCATACATGCACAACTTCTCCCACTATCAATAATTACCACCATAATACTACATGTATTATAATTGGTAAACCTATATTGACACTATTATCACCCAGAGACCATAGTTTATATTAAGGTTCACTCTTGGTGTTGTACATTCTATGGGTTTTGACAATTGTATCATGACATGTATCCGCCATCATAGTATCATACAGAATAGTTTTACTGCCCTAAAAATCCTTTGTACCTTGCCTGCTTGTCTGTCTCTCAACCCTTGATGTTAATATTGTAATGGTATATTTTAAATGCCAATTAAGTTTTAATTTGAAATTAATTTTTGTTTAAAATAATTAACCTTAAAAATGGTCTTGCCTGTATCAAACTACTTTGCAAAATGTTCTAAAAATGTATTTGTACACTTGAGGGTTACAATATTTATGTTATTATCTGTAAATAATACTTGCTTCAGTTTTATTTCTTTTATTGTGCTATTTATTTATTTTCTTACATTAGTTCACTTGCTAGGGCTGTCTGCGTAATTCTGGATTAAAGCAGTGCTCATGGATACCTTTGTTTTATTCTGTCTTAGAGGGGAAGTTTTCAACATTTCACAAATTGTGTGTTCATCAGATTGAAGCATTTTTCTTGTCCTTTTTTGATAAGAATCTTTAACATAAATATGTGAATATTAAATGATCTTTGTATATATTGAGAAGATCAGATACTTTTATTTAAAAATTTGTTAGTGTGTTGAAAAATGTAGACACATCGTCTTGACTATTAACATTATGTGTATTATAGCAGATTCATAAAGGATCATAAGTATCTATATGAATAGTCGTATATCAATCAGTTTTAAAATTATGTGAAAGAGTAAGAATCATTAAAAAAATTTAGATAGCTAAGATTCGCATAAATTTAAACAAATATATGAAGATTTCTATATCTATGAAATAAATTTAATCAGCAATTATAGAACTCTGCAAAGGGAACTTTAGACTCAGCTATTCTTGTTAGTAAAATCTATCTAATTTTTTTTGGAATTGGAGTCTCACTCTGTTGCTCAGGCTGGAGTGCATTAGCACGTTCACGCCCACCGCAGCCTCGACCTGCTGGGCTCAGGCAATCTTTCCACCTCAACCTTCCAACTAGCTGAAACTACAGGCATGCACTACCACGCCTGTCTTATTTTTTTAATCTATTGTAGAGACGAGGTCTTACCAAGTTGTCCAGGCTGGTCTTGAACCCTGAGCTCAGGCAATCCTTTTGCCTCGGCCTCCCAAAGTGCTTGAGCCACTGCACCTGGCCCTAGTGTTTTAAAAATTATTGCCTAGCCGGGCTCAGTGGCTCAGCCTGTAATCCCGTGCCTTTGGGAGGCTGAGGTGAG